>NC_142850.1:1818181-2121212 GCF_061612785.1 Hesperophylax consimilis
TTCACACTGCCTGACATCGTACATTTTATTACATTTGATTTTGAAACTGTACCGACAAACCGAATTTCTGAATTTAAAATTTAATACCCAAATGGCAAAACTTTTACAGTCTAAATCACACCCACATCGCATTTCTTGTAATCTTTTTTTATTCTTATGGACAAAAGTAATGGATTTTTTCAGAAAACCACAAAATTAAGGCTTTGATATGTAAAAAAATAGAACAAGGTCATTTACGAAATTTATTGTAAATACCTAATATTCTAAGAGAAAATGAAATTCGATACCTAGCTTTGAATTAAATGAATCAAATCCTTTAGAAGTGCATAAAACCATTGGTAATTTCGATAATACTACTGTTACCATTATTTACTTGCAGAGCTTCGTTTACACGTAGGAGTTAATTTGCTTAGCCGTTCGCTCGGCAAATTCAAATCTTTGTTCAAATTTGTATCGCCCACGTCGATTTGTGAATAAGTACAATCTAATCACAATCATTATTTTATAGCACAACTTCGCTTAAACTGGCACTAAACGTGTTTTAACCAATCAATGTACGAAAGCCACTTAAATAGGTACTAATCCAAAATGGTTTTCAATATTAGTCGTATTTCAACACAGTGCAAAAAGGTGCACAAATATTATTACGCTAGACTAAACGTCGAACATATTTAAAACTTAAAATGACAAAAATTATTTTAATTAGTATTCACATCAATATAATATATCACTTACAAGGTACTTTCAACGAACGTCAGTATTTTCCACGACATTTCATGACACAGGGGGCCCTGAGGAAAATAATTTACCTCAGGAACTATGTCATCTATGGGGATACTGTGTGAATGGTCTTTTTGAGGAGAGGAAGGAGTGAAAATGGGTCTTGTTTATTTATTTATATTTTAAATGCATATTTACAGAATAAAAAATTCCAATAACAAAGATACAATATACAAATACACAATCATAATTGCCTAATTAGGGATTTAAATTTATTAATGCTCAGGTGGAAAATGTCGATGTCAGAGGCTAGTGAGTTTAGAAGGACTATCATTCTTCCGAGAGGCATTGCTAATGGTAAGTTAGTCCTACATCTCGGAAGAATGAATGGTTTGTGTCTACGCGCTCTTGCGAAGTTATCAGGGACGTAAAATATTTTTTTTTTCAAAACTTCTGGATTGTTGACATGACCGTTCAACAAGTTATAGGCTATCATCAGCTATTATCATCAGTTTTCCGCCTGTTGACAAGACTATCGATACCTAGCATTCCGGAAAGGAAGGCTGATGGGTATAAATAGGGATAGTACCCGAAGTCTCTAACATAACATATTTTGTACTTTCTCTACCATTGAAGTCTACGTTGCATCACCGAGTCCCCATTTTCTTTCCAAAATACTACGTTGTACTATGTTGTAAGATAAAGGAAGCACAGAGGTCGGAAAATCGTTCCACAACCAAGCTGTTGAACTCAAGAACGAGTCGTAGAAGAGACCCGTTATCACGTGATAAATGTCAACCGTATACATATGTTGACTATTCATCGGTACCAAAGGAATCAATGCCGCTAGATCCCTGGAGCATTTTCCATTGTAATACGTGTATTAGCCTTCAGGGTGAACATTCCCCTGACGATATCCAAACTTCCATAGGAGTGGGCACTAATAAAATAGGATTTTTTTCCAAGAAAGTGGAATGAGAACGGTTCGTTTAACGGACTCGTTCTTATATAAAACGTTACGCATGTGAAACGGAATTCACAATTTTTATTCCCTTTTTATTAGGACGTCGCCAAGATCCGTTTTAACGAATCCCTTTATTTAGTTCTTTACTTAACCCATTTCACCGTATAACCCAACAGTAGGCAGTAGTGCAGTAACTAGGAGTGGTACTAAGGTACTTACTTATTTAGGTTTTTAATCCAGCAGGACTGGGAGGACAGTGCAAACCCAATCTGACATATTACATGAGATACATATAATTACTTCAATTAAACAAAAAAATAGAAAAATAAAATGAAAATGAAAAAAATATTAGTAGCGTAAACACAACGTACGCCTACGTATCATTGAAAGGTGCTAAGGTCATGCATGGATTGATTTGTCGCTTTCTTTATATTTGTTGAAAACAAAAAAAAACATTTTAGATAATATTCGTAAGTACTCCATCGCTGACTCTTTGATGCAGTTTGCAAATAAAACCTTATGATATACGTAATTTTTTGAACCTATCGTGATTATTCGTCAGTCCATCCTACCAGGAGTACATGATCGCGAGAGATAAGTACTAGAGCCTTGTAACATAAATGGGTGTCTCATCTCCCCTGATTAATGGCACCTGCCGAGAGGATCTCATTACCAACCACACGCTCTTGGCTCTCGGTGTATCTGATCTTGCTTGTAGCCTTTGCCTGTGTGATTAGTTATACAGTAAACTGACCGAGAGATGAATCTCATCGCATTAAATGCAATCCTTTTTTATGTTACGTATATAGCAACATACTTTGTAAAATAAAATGAATCGCAAGGTATGATTCTGTTATCTTATGAGGTGATCATCGAATTATGCTCAAATACAGTTAGAATTTTCTCGTTCTTGGGGATCCAATAATCAACAGGGAAATAGTACCAAAGAAACTTCCGGAAGATTCAGTTCCTTCTGGGATTCGCTTACCTATATTAATTTGTATTTTATATTTAATATTTGATATTCTAGTCAAAATGAAAAGCGTAAACCAAAACACCATGAGTAATGACAGAAGTTCTGGTTACTAGAACATAATCTACAGTTAGTGATAATTTTGCACGTCTCACATAATAATATTAAAAGAAATATAAAATAAATATAAAAATATCACAGAAAAATATTCTCTCGAGGGGAATAACAATCAAGGTACAACCAGTGACATTTTAAGAATACAAGACACGTTATATTCATATCAATCGAACCAAAAACTTCAATTGATATAGCTATATAACTATAGAACGACCATCTAAAGTATGTCCACTGGACTCGGTTCAGTGAAATCGCGCGCGTTGTCTCAAGGTTACATAATATTATTTTCTATAATGATGTTGACTGCAATAAACGATACTATCCTGCCTTAATTAGTTATTGTTAGGTACTGCACACAAATACCTAAAAAACCTTAGTACCTACCCTATCCGATACCACCACCTGACCGCAGCACTTGGATAAATTATAATCTGAGGACTTTCGATGAAATTAAATAAATAAGTCGAGAGTCTGCATTAGAGCCACGAAGCGTCACTAATGCCATGCGCGACGCACTGCGGTTTGGACTGAGCCAGTGTTTCCTTTTTTACAGCCGGGTACCTTACCGCGCGACCGCATGGCGCGTCTTCTGTGTCGTACCGGTCGTAAGGCGATAGTGTCACGTGCTGGACGCTGGTACGGGTACCTACTGCTGGTGGAGATGTCAATCGGTCGGTGGTTGGAAGTACTTGATTGTCGGTTTACCTGGAAATAAAGGAAGCTTATTAGAATAATTGGCTATTTAATCAAAGCGCTTCGTAGTCCTCATAGACGATCAGTACAAATTATCAATGCTAAAGTTGTTAATTAGCTCCACACAGAAGGCTCTTATGAAAATAGTTTTGATGTTGTGTGGACGGTCTTGTAAAGAAAATGAAAGAGAGGAAAATGGTATGAAGGGAGGGTAGGAATCTGGGGTTCAGTGTGTCCAGGAGTGATGGAGTAATGAATTAATCCCTCCCACTGCGGTGCAAGACGATGGGTCAAGGTAGTCTGGCTGGAGAGCCCAAATGGTCTCTCCCAATCTGCCTCTCCCGATCCAGCCCGCCATGCTGTTGGTGTGCAGATTCTCACACCAAGATATTGACGCACCTCACCCCACGATCCCGGGCACCCCTGCAAAGTCTCTAGACGTAGTTTGTCACTTGGGGTGACGTGTGCTGGAGGTTTTGGTTATACAATGAATGGTTCCTGGGGCGACGGTGCCCATACCAGTCTCCCAAATTGAGATTCTCATTAATATGACCAATAATTGATTGTTTACGGAGGCAATCTGTTAACAGGCACCGATTGGTCCTTTCACTCTGCGATTGACTGGTAATCTGGGGCGCAATTCAAGCTCCGTACATCGTAAACTTCAATTAAACCTTTGACTATCTCCGGGTTACTTCGGAACCTCAATACAATTATATTATTTTAGTGGCAAATAATGAAGAAATTTTGTATTAATTGCGTAAACAATCCAGTTTTCAGTTTGAGTGCCGACAACCAGGGCGGGTATTTAATTTTTCTATTTTTTTATTATGTGGTTTGATTTACCCGCCTCACTAGACAAAGTCAATTAATTATTAACATATAAAACTTATAAATACAAATAGTAAATGATAATAAAGCAATACGTACTGAACAAAGCATTTATAATAAATAATCACTAAACATACTGTAGATAATAAGATAAGCGCGAAACATCTAGAAAAAATGGAAGCTTTTCACATAATATAGGAGATTATAAAGAAATCGCATTGTATCTAAGTATGCAGCTAATCAATATCTAAAAACATGAATGGTAATGTAAATAGGTTATTTATCTGTTTTTAAAAAGTTATTGTTCTCAAACAAATTTCGAACATCGCCTTTTTCGATAAAATTGTTATTCAATCCAAAAATATCTTTCGCCACAAATAAACATATTGTGTGAAATTTTTTTGGCGTCAGAATGAAAAAAAAACATTTTTATGCTAGCTAAACATGAACAAAGATAATAGAAACATTTAAGAGATGTTCCAGAAAAAGATGTGCATTCATTGTAACTAGCAGTTAAAAACCCGCTCCGCGGGTTTTTTGCTGCTAGGCCCTGCGGGCGGCACTTGTTTGGGCTTCGCCCAGTTTAAGTGATACTAACAACAGTTACATTTAATAGGTACATATTAGTTCATTCACAGAAAGAGGGTGAGTATATATAGTAAATAGATTATTACAATATAGCGCCCCTGAGGTGATATCTCACAAAAGCAGCGCTATACAAATTGTCCAATAAATAAATAAATATAATGTTAACATTTTATTGCGTACATATACATTGATATACAACGGAAATAGATAATATAATGTAATCTTATTAAACTTTATTTCAGTCACAAAAAACTTTGTTTACATCACGTTTTTATTACATACAACCACTACATATTTCATGAACGAAGTTCACCTCATCAGGAGTAAGTATACTCCGAAGTCAAAAATTAAATATAGATTACAATTGGAAAGAAGAAGTGGAAGGAGGGGGGAGAGGTTTAGAGTGGGCGGGGTTTATCAGAATTAGGAATTACAATTTCGTTAGACGGAAAAGACCAGTTGAGTGGCAAAATATTTAAAAGAGAGTTTATTAAAAAAATCTTGTTTATTATATCTGCTTTTATATTAACGTGTTTTCTAATTTATAAAAATATAAATTATTTATTTGCCATGTTTTATATCCTGTGTGGAGTATTTTAATACCCGAAAAAAAACAAATAACATATAACCATAAAACAATATATTCATAAAACAAATAGCATTTTATAACGGTTATTCTAATAAATTGATAGTTGAAATACTAAATAAAAAAATTAAACATGATCTCTACAAATGGTAAATTTACCCTATTTCTAAAGATAGATATAAACAATGGCGTAGAATTCTATTTGTGGATAACGATATTACCAAAATTATAAATAAAAACTTTCCTGGTACTATTCAACCGGCGTTTTACACTACTAACAAAATGGAGAAATATATTCTTGATAATAAAGATATCGATAACCAAACAAAAAAATCGGGAGTTTATAAACTCAATTGGGATGATTGTAATTTCTATTACAAATGTAGAACCAATAGAATCTTTGAAGTGAGAACTAAAGAATATCTCGAAGCTCTAAATGGAAATAGTGAATCTGAGTTTGATCATCTTTTGAATAATGATCACACTTGATAAAAGTTCAGGTCTTAAAATATTTCACACAGGATATGGCATTGCAAATAAATAATTTTGAAATTTTAGAAATAAGAAAACATGTCAATATAAAATCAGATATAATTAAAAGCAAAAAAAATTATAAAAAAATATTTTCCCACTCAACTGGTCTTTCCGGTCTATCGATATTGTAATTCCTAATTCTGCCCACTCTTACCGCCCACTTTTACCCCTTCCCCCTACTTCCACTTCTTCTTTCCAATTGTAATTTATATTTAATTTTTGACTTCAATGTATACTTACTCCTGATGAGGTGAACTTCGTTCATGTAACATGTAAAGGTTGTATGTAAGGGCGGATTGCACCATAAGTTAAATTTGGTTTGAATATCATTTTAAACACATTATTTGATTTAAGTTGACTTGGCGTCTTGCACCACAAAATTTAAGTCGTTAAATGCGTTTAAAGAACTGTCAAAGTTAAATACCCAAAAGCGGCTGTTTAACCGAGTTAAACGTGTTTAGCCCTACTCATAAAGCAGTACTGTCAAAAAATGTTTGGTTATCTCTTCGATTTCTGATTGTGGTTAAAATCTATCTGATTTTAAATTGTATTCACAATGAACATTTGGGATTCGTATTCTGACGATCATGAAGAAATTATGTTATAGAAATTATAAATAACTTAAATAAATTATAATATAGTCAGAGAAGTAAACACGAAAAAACAAATTTATTTGAAACACTCAGTGCCAAGAAGTTTCAAAGAAGATTTCGTCTCAGTAAAGAAATGACATCATTATTAGTGCAAGAAATTGAACCTCAGTTAAAATTCAACACCAATAAAAACATCAGCGAGGTGCTCGTCACTTGGAGCTAACACTCCGAGGAGTATCGAGGAGTACTTTGCAAGGTTGTAAACTTCTAATCACACCTACAGCATTCTTATAATACTTTAAAACAATATAATATGTGAAAAAAATTTTAAAAAAAAAACAAATTTACTCGGTTAATTGTTTTATTTTTAATTCCAACAACAGAAGCTCTTTTTATCTTAATTCATCATTATGGCTGTTTGCTTTAACTTTTTCTTCATAAAATAAATGAACACACTATTAAACCACACACAATAACAAAATACTTTGACACTTCAAGTAAAATGAAACATCGTAGCTGTTTATCGACTCGTTAATGGCGGTAACCACGCGGTAACTGTTTTACCGACGCGTTAATGACGTTTAACTAAAATCACCACCGAACTGCGTGGTGCAGGACGCAACTAAACACATTTAAGTTAAATGTATTTAGGGTCTTAAATTCGTTTAGTAAAATAAAATTTGGGGCAAGCCGCCCTAAGTGACGTAAACAAAGTTATTTATGTTTTGATAAAATAAATAATGCTATCACAAAGTGATAAGCTTCCAGGAGAAATCTTCAAATTAAACGCTTGTTAATGGTCCAGTAATCTTGCGTATTGTTAGATGCATATTTAAATATACGCGCCAGTCATTTGGTTCGTTTTTATACCGCCAGAGGGGCAGAGTGGTCCAATTTTGCCTGCAGACCCCCTTTCGGAATTTAAGCGAAACAGTAATTTGAATTCGACCAATCAGGGGGCCTACATCGTCCAGACGCAAGGGTATTAATACTATCAGATGTAATGTAATGAATATAATTTGTATGTTGGTTAAACATGAACAAAGATAATAAAAACATTTAAGAGATGTTCCAGAAAAAGATGTGCATTCACTGTAATGTAATGTAATGAATATTATTTTGTATGTTGCTTCAATACGAACAAAGATAATAGGAACATTTAAGAGATGTTCCAGAAAATGATGTGCATTCACTGTAATGTAATGTAATGAATTTTATTTTATTTTAGCCAAACATGAACAAATATAATAGGAACATTTAAAAATGTTCAAAAAAATTAAGTGCATTCACTGTAATGTAATGTAATGAATATTATTTTTAGCATGAAACAAGACGACCGGTTAACAATAATTGTGCATCAACTCCTTACGTTAGCGCAAACTCAAATTACCTTCAATAATTGAGACGCATTACCGACATCGCAGCTTATCCGATGTGGCGTAAAGGTCAATTCTCCCGAGCCAGGGTTCAATCTACTTCACACATTACTTCCAAGAGATAAACAATGGAAAGGGTGATGCTGCATTGGACATATAATGCCAGAAGTGATTTGCGAGATTTTTGCGCAAAAAATGGGCAAAAATTGTGTTGATGTGACTTTTCATCCGTGGTCCACATCGAAGCGTATTTTGTCAAAAGGGGCATTTTTAATATGAAGCGATGCATTGAATTTACCATTGGCGTAGGGTAAGTAACTAATTTAGTATTTCCTTAACATTATTTTCTATTTTTTCATACTATTCATGTTCACATAATATTATCCTCCAAAAGGACGATTTCGATTTTACGTCATTGTCCATAACCTTAAAATTAACGAATTTTTGTTGTCACCCGAGAGAACTGAACAGAGAAAAATGAGATTTACTAAATTATTAAAAATCTCTTCAAACGACTGATAATTCGGCTGAAAACGAGATTGCAGGCCATTTCCTGATAAACTTTTAGTAAATTCTTAATACATATATCGGAGCACGTGTTCATGCACGTACATTTTTCTTGATGAAATGCGAAAATATTAGAATTTTCATGAACACGTGCCCCGATATTGTGATAATATATTCGTCAGTTACTAAAAGTTTATCAGGAATAAACTTATAGAAATAAATAAATTCATTCGTTAAGGCCTGCAATCCTGTTTTTAACCAGATCAACAATAATATTATGATATTCTTAATAAATTAGCAATACTCATTTTTCTCCGTGTGGGGTAGACGAAATAGTGGTTACTTTTATCCTAATTCTTAAGTATAATTGGCACTTATTTCTTCATCCACTTGCGTTATATTGTGTCCAAACCACCAAAGCGTCCCTTTCTTAATTTTGTTCATTACTCTTACATAAGCCATATGATATGATACACAATCAAACATGTCTTTACCAAACATCAAGGATCTCATTTCAATAGCATTCAGTGGACTTTTATCCTTCTTCTGATAGCTCATTGCTTCAGGGTAGGTATCAGTCCTCCATTGTGAACTACTACCTCGCTCCTTTGATAACTTTGTATTAGCATATTTTGCATTTATTCCTCTATTTAGAGCTTCCTGCACTCACCCTGCTTTAATATCTTTATCGGCTTTTCCGCTTCTCGTGAACCAAATTCTATAATCTATAAAGTAGCTTCATTACATTATTCACTATTATTTAGTATATTGTACAGTGTTTTCGTAGTAGTGAAATATCCTAAAATCTTTTCACCGCAAAGCGAAATAAACAAAAAAATCTCTAAAAAACATAATAGTTTCGTAAATGTTTTTAAATAGGTACAGATATCTATTAATGATAAACTTTTCCCACTCAATATCAATACTCTACGCCCCAGACGTAAATAGTATAAAAACAGTGTAAAAACACAATCACCCTTTCGAATCTCCGCATCCTTTGGCAGTGTCCAAAGTTACGCCCCATTGATCGATAAAGTGTATCTAAATTACGGTATTTTGCAAAAAAACGCGTTAAAAACTATGCGGGGTTAGTTCCACCCCTCGTTTTCTATTAAAAAATAAGGGAAAAATGTGGAAAAATATCGAAAAAAAACAGAAAAAATAAAATAAATACCGCAATTTAGGATTGTTTACGACATTTGTATTCTTTATTGCCACTTTGATTCAGTCACTTTTCATTGTGACAAATGTGGAATACGTATAATGCATTATCAATGTTCCAATGCTTTTATGGTTAATCTCAAATAAAATACAGTTTTGCGATACATTTTAAATGACAGCTTATACACAAGGGTGTATAAATAATGACCGAGGTGTATTGCATTGTAAACTACAATGCGTGGCGCTGAAAATGCCTTTCTCTTTGAAATGGGCTAAACGTTACAAGTGCAATACAAAATTGAGTTCTAAAATCAAAAAAATCCTTCCGCGTTGTTCAGCGCTAGATTTCATAATTTTAACATACAGTAGTCCCATCCTTGGTGTTAGAATCAACACGTTACGATCGAATAATTCATATTTAATAGGACGTTGAAATTTTAGTGAAATTTTTTTAAATATTAACAGAGTTGTTTTTTTTCAATTTGAATTTGAAAGGATCATATTTAGTGAAATGAAGATGAAGGCCATCGAAATATTATTATTTTGTTGTTTTTTCTTACAGACTTTCAGTTTAAATCATTATTGTTGATTGTAACTAAATAATTATAACGCTTTATTGCGAACACATTACATGCAGATTATTTATAAAATATTTTGTTTGACGCTTTTATGTTAAAATATATTTGTACTTCTAAATAAAAAATAAAAAATATTTGTGTTGAACTGAAAATCGACATGAAAAAACCGTTCAATTCAAATTATCTGTTTACACCAATAACAATATCGTCGATTCTTTGAATTGAAATTCACACAAACATATCGGTTAATAAACTAAAAAATATAAGTATAGTAACAAACTGCAAATATAAATACGTAGATCTAAAGGGTGTAGAATATATAAAGGGTGGTCAAATTAATAACGAAAGAGTAGACTGGGTTTCAGGATTCCATTTTCAAACCTAACTGACCAAGTCATAAAGCGTTAAATGATGTGTACTCCGCGCTCGCTCCCGGCGGCGGACATTGTGGGAACTTAACCCTTTGAAACAAGGGCGTGAAGCGATGTTCTACATAGAAACGATTATAAGTTTGAAATTGAACGATCGGATATTCAATTTCATAAGTCAAAGGATTCCTTATGAGATATTGGCTTAACTTTTGAGGTGACTTAAAAAAAACGGTGCCGTGAAAACGGTCATTGTGCTTTTCCCGCTGCACGTGAATGAAGAACTTTGTTATTCACGTCTAATCATAAACATAATTAAAGCCATTTAAGAAGTTCAGCAATGTTTAAATTTTTTTAATCTAGCTCCACCTGCCTGTTTGTGTCTGTCCTGTGTAATCTTGCATGCTGTGTGGATGGTCTTTTTAAGGAAATAAAGGAGATGACGTTCTGGGAAAGAAACAGGTACGAGGGATGAGTAATAATCTGGTGATCAGTGTGCCCAGGAGTGCGTGACGTATGAATGCATTTTTCTCACTGCGGTGCAAGCCTATGGGTCAATAGACTTTTATAGGAGAGGTCAAAGGGTCTCCTTTCAACCCGATCTGGCTCGCCACGCAGTAGGTGGGCAGACAACCTGGCCCTATGAATCCAGGCACCCCTGCTAAGTCACCAAACGAACATTGATAGATTATGAACGCAAAAATCCTCACTTGATTTCCTAAGGCAGTAACTTAAATTGTTAATTAAAGAATTAATATAACGCTATTATTCCGCGTTTTCGAGGAGTATAGCGATCTATGGTTTGTCAACGTGTATTCCTCATCTGTTTACTTCATAAATATCACAGTAGTGGATGATAAGAGACTCCATTTGCAAAAATTATAATATATTCCGATAGGGTGATGTGGTTTTTGATCCACCCTTTTTAACGTTACAAAAAATAGAAATTACACATTTTTATTTTTTTTCAACCAGTTTCTATGTCTGTAGCAGCGTGTAACTTGTCCAGACCCAAACGAATTAATAAAATAAAGCAAAAAAATATATTTCCACCACTTATATGAAAACAAATCTTTTCTTGATAGATTTTAGCTATTCCCCAATTCCATTACTTAAAATTGAAATTCTGAAGGTCAAGGACGTAGCTGAAATAACGAATGACGCGTCAAACTTTGGTAAACTTTGAACAAATTTAAGATCACCTACGAATAAAGGATTCATTGTATTTATAAAACCTAACATTGGTTCACAATTATTTTACGTAGACCTGAGGCCCCAAAACTGTGGGACATAAGAAAAGACAGCTTTTATCACAAAATAATTATAATCACGGATGATTTTTTCGCACTTCGCAGCTACATTACAACTAAAATTAAAAAATTGATAAAATTTCTGCCTAGTTAATTTTTTTTTGTATAAAATGACAATGTCTGAAAAAACAGGGGGGGGTCGCCTTTATCATATTCATTAAAGCTAGGACGGTCGCAAAGGCTTTATGATCTCAAAAGTGTGTCGCAGTATTACAAGGTTTTAGGATCCATATTTTCACAAAGCTGGCGTCAGTAAGTCGACCTCAAAACGGAGCGACCCTTGGCTTGGAAATAAAATGTGACATTGACATTGATATTGAGAATCCCATACCACCATATATTTGCTATTTAGCGCAATAACTTAATAAGCATTGAATGTATGAAATGTATTGACGAACGTGACATTTGAGTCCAATTCAAAAGAACTTTCGTGCTGTATAGAACCTTTATTGATTTATCGAAGAATATCAGTTAAAAAGGAATTAATAAATAATAATAATCATAATTAATCATTTATTATCTTCCTTTTAACAATATGAAGTGATTATAAATAAATCATGTAGTGTTTTTTTCAATAATTTTAAATATTGTGTATTATTTTTAAATTATTCATTAGGAGTGAACAATTTTATTAATATGACCAATAATTTCCCCTCGATCTCCGTTGTCGAGGGGTAAGGCTAACAATTCGGAGATTGCTGGTTCAAATCCCGACGTGCGCAAGAAAATTATTATTTGATTAATTGTGTTATCTTAAAATTTGTTTGTTTCAATATAACGTTTAGTATATTTGCGGTACGTTCAAGAGTGGAAAATACTCCAAATATCGTTCTGATGTGAGAATACCATTCAAAATTGAAACGTTTCTTGGAGTGACTTTACACCACCCCCACCCCCACCTTCCTCCACCCATCTCCTCCACCTCCCTACTACCTTCAGTTGTACAATATTCCCTAATTGGGGATTCTCCAGTCTCACAGGCTCCAAATGGTTGGGAGTAGTTGGGACTCAAAAAAAAATCGTTTGTTATAAAAAGCTATTCCGACTACTCTTGATAAACATTATAACTGTGATGTCAACTTATCGATAATAACCAGATTTCATACCTATATCTTTGTTTCTTTTCAGTTTCGATTTTTGGTTCATTCTACATATGGGCGACATACGTATGGGAGAGGGGTCGTATATCGTGGCTAATTCACCACTCATTTCACAGGTTATTTGCGGAATTTCGGCTGGACATGACTTTTTGTAAGGGGTATAAGTGGGTACTCGAATATTTCACAATGGAAGGGACGCGATTCGTCTGTGACGGATTGAAATTTAGTGCGATTTGTATGTGAATTGAATTATTCAGATTGCCGTATAGACAACAGTTATTGATAATCTCTCCGTTTTATTTTTATCGTAAATCGAATCGTTGAAAAGTTTTATCTATATTTTTAAAAATGAATGTTTCTTTGTTTTCCCCTATTTACTCCAAAACTACTGGACTTAATTTCAAAGTTTGGGAAGTTTTTTTTTTTTTTAGGAAGGAACGCCTGAGGAAGACTGAACTCTTATTTCTGCAACGCAATGAGACATGGATTCGAATAACAGTCGATAAATGTATTTTTCGTGATATTACATAACGTGAATGGTAGAAAAGACACGAATCAAATAATTATTTGTTGTAAAATGAGATGAACGAAGAAAGAGGTGTAAGGAGAATGTAAATGGTTGAAGAGGTCGAGGACGCGAGACATGGCACGATCAAGCGAAACAAATACTTATTATTAATTACAAAACAATAATATTTTTTCAGCCTTAAAAATGCACCTAGTTGTCAGGTAATTTAGAATTCACTACCTCTTAACTTTACCCAAAACCATTTATGAGACAGAGCAACGCCGAATAACAAGTCAGACAGTATTCTATACTAGAGTCTAATTCCTCTATGGTCATGCTGGAAAATATATCAACAAATATCACTCCTACAAACGTTTACTTTGCCCAGTTTCATCTCATATTCAGGCTTTAGTTGAAAAATTTTACCCACCTTCTTGAAAGAGTGACATAAACCTATCTACAATAATTTTCGATGAGTACCCTGGTCACCTCTCATGCAGAATGCTTTAAAAAAATCAAAAGGTTGAAATTCAAAATCCGTGATGTACTTTGTATGGGGATGTCCGAGTATATATTGAAACATATATCAGAACTGCATAAGTGTTTAGTTTGATAATAAATATGTCATCAAAATAAATATTACCATTTCAATATAACCTAACATGTTGAGCTATGTAGCGGTCAGAGTTTGCACCCTCTACCCTCTGGCCTGCTCAATTCACCCCTTTCTCTAGTCTCCCTTCTCCCTCCACCGCTCGACTCCTGTGTTCAATGTCCGGGAAACTTCTCGCCATCAATTAGATGCCCATTCATAGCAGGGCTTCGGGATATTGGGCATATTCATTGCAGGACTTTTAGAAAATTGGGTAGATTCGCCGTTTCCAAGCCATGAAATCATTCTCAACGCTCTCGGAATTGTCGAGAATGCTTTAAATTCAATGATAATGGACATTGGCCCATACAATGGAGAGGTCTACACATGCTTTAGGTGTGATGAATATGGCTATTTGCGAGTCACGGCTTGTTATATAAAAGGCAGTTAGCAATAATATGTCGAATTTCGCAGCTGTCTGGATGTAATTAGTAATATGTAAAATTGTCACAACGAGAAAAATCACAATGATTTTCGTTCCCGTGTATAAAGAATATCATATATATGTTGAAGCATTTCATCTATTTGCCTTCCTATATAGAGATACTACTAGAGATAATAATATATATACGCATATACACGGTGTCCGGAAACTCGTAGTACAAGCGGGAAACTGGAGAATCTACACCACATGGGGAACCCAAAAAAACATAAAGTTTTTTGATTTGAGCATTTTCAAAAAAAAAAAAAAACCAAAAAAAAATATTTTTCGGCTATTTTAGGGTTAAAGTTTTTTCTGGTGTTTAGGGTTGAATAACAGATGTTTTAACCCTGCAGAGCAGAAATATTTTATGATTACACCGGGTTAAATGAAGGGTGATTTCAAAATAATGCTTCAAATCCGAGTTTCTTCATTTGTTTTACTTTCAAATAGTTTTAATTAGTTGGGTACTTTGATCTTCAGTAATAATTTATAAGAATTTGATTAAAAAAAAAAAAAAAATCAACTTCAAACTCGATTTACTCGATAACGAAAGCTCAAATAAAAAAAAAATATACTACAAAATCGACTCCAAATGTGATGTAGATTCACCAGTTTCCCGCTTGTACTACGAGTTTCCGGACACCCTGTATATTATCTCTAGTAGTAACGATTTATAGCATGTTTCTATTTATCATCCTGATTGCATGTTTATTTATTTATTTATTTCATTTAAACGCCCATAGGGCTTTTACATATAATAATGTACATCTTTATTTTTTTAGTTATACATTTTATATAAAAAAAAAATACATATAGATTACATATAAAAATGTCAGATTTAGCAAAATATAGGTTACATAAAATATAAGAGTTTAAAAAATTAGGTATGATAGAGTGCAAATAAGTGCGACAAAAAATATAAAATTTGCCAAAATCCTCCAAATCAACGATAATGTTAATAAGAAGGTATAAAATTAGTTGATAACAATAGTTTACAAAGTATGTAAAAATAGTTCGCACATACTCCGTTTAAAGTTGGCCAAGTTCAAATTATTGTCAAATACATTTATATTATTTAAGTATTTGTTACCAAGACTGTGTAAACGTTGTATTGGAGAGTGAAAACTATAGTTGGAATGAGATGTATGTATGTAAAATGTTGATATTTGCCTAGTTGTTCGTGTAGGTATGTGTAGATTTATTAAATGCAGGAGTTCACAACAATCGAATTTAAAGTTCAATAATTTTAATAAAAAGGTTAGGTCGTTTATTTTTCTTCTGTTTTCTAATGTCGGAATATTTAAATGATTCAATAATGACTGGTAATTTATGTGTTCTAAAGGGATGTTAAGTTTAAAATTGACGAAGCGTAGAAATTTTCTTTGAATTCTTTCAACATTATGAATATGTACATTGTAGAAGGGTGACCAAACTATGGAGTTATGTTCTATCAGGCTTCTAACAAGGGATATGTACAATAGTTTTATGATTTGTAAAGATTTAAAGTTTTTAATTGTTCTTAATATAAAACCTAATGTTTTCATACCCTTATTCACAGTTTGTTGAATGTGGGCCGTAAAGTCTAGTTTCTCATCCATTATTATGCCAAGATCTCGCATTTCCTTTACTCTTTCTAAATTTGTTTTATTTATTGAATAGCCAAAAAATTGTGATGTTTTTTTTCTGGAAAAGGTCAAAATTTTGCATTTTTCTACATTTAAATATAAATTGTTTTGTGAACACCACTTATTTAGCATGTCTATATTAGATTGAAGAACTTGACAGTCGTTTAATGAGGTTATTTCTTTATATAATTTAATATCGTCAGCGAATAGCAGTACATTGACATTTTCAAAGCAGTTGACTATGTCATTTATAAAAACAATAAATAAAATTGGGCCAAGATGACTACCTTGCGGTACGCCACTAGTGGCCAAAAATGGTTTAGATAAAAAAAGATTTTATTTTAACAAGTAAAGTTCTACCAGATATGTAGCTACTTAACCAGCTTAACATATTTGCTCTGATTCCTATAGCATGAAGTTTTTGGATCAGTACTTTGTGAGACACTTTATCAAAGGCTTTCGAAAAATCAGTATATATACAGTCAACTTGTTTATTTTTAGAAAAAGACTCCAATATATAGTTTTGAAACAGTAGTAAATTTGTTGTAGTTGATCTACCTCTAACGAAGCCATGTTGTTTGTCATTTATTAATTTTGTTAGTGTAGGATATATTTCTTCCAAAACTAAAGATTCAAAGATTTTGGGTAATACAGATTGTATGCATATTGGTCGATAGTTTGAAATGTCAGTCTCGTCACCTTTTTTAAATATTGGAATAATATAGCTGGATTTCCAGTAGACGGGAAAATATCCAGAGGATAGTAGGTGGTTAAATAAAATGGTTAGTGGTTTAGACAATACGGAGGAGCACTGTTTTAGGAAAATTGGCGGGATGGTGTCCGGGCCTGCAGACTTGTTTATGTCTAAGGAATTTAATTTTTTTTTGCAAGATTCTTCGGTGATGTAGCAGTCTGTTAAATGTGTGGTTTTTTTTAATGTGTATGAAGGAATATTTTCTTCTAGTGTTTCATCATCATAAACATTTTTAAAGAAGTCAGAAAAAAGATTTACAATGTCTTGCGTATTGTTGGCGTATTTGTCGTCCATGTGCATTTCTGGAGGATAGTCTGTGCTGTCGTTGTTTATTTTTTTAATAAATTTCCAGAGATTGTTCGAGTTTAAGGCTGTGTTCTCGATAGAATTTATATATGTTTTATAACAGATTTTAGAGAGATCTTTGCATTTTTTCCTACTTTCACTGAAATTTGTATAGTCGATTTTCTTCAGAGTTTTTTTGAATTTTTTATGAAGTATTTTTTTTTGTTGTAGTGAGGCTATTAGTTCTGATGAGAAGTATGTTGGATATGTATGTTTTTTAGGAGTAAATAGTGGTACATATGATTTGATAGTGGTGGAGAATATTGAATATAGATTTTCTAAGGAATCGTCAGTATTAACATCAGACAAAAAAGACCAGTCAACATGCGAAAGATGAGAATTTATAGATTCAAAATCTGCTTTTTTGTAGTTGAGAGTTTTTTCAACGGGTTTCGGCTCGACGCCACATATATTTAACTTAATATAAAGAGGGGGGTGATGGTTATCAACAGGTAACAGAGGATCATTACATTTCTCAATGAACAATTTAGGATAATTTGATATTGCTAGATCTAGTAAGCGATCATTTATGTTGTATATAAAGTTATGTTGAAAAAGATTTAAAAAATTTTAAAAAATTGTTGTAGCATTTCATCTATTTGCCTTCCTGAATATATGTATTAGCATTTCATCTATTTGCCTTCCTGAATATATATAGTGGCATTTCATTTATTTGCATTCCTGAATGTATGACTCCAATCCTTTTGAACATATTCCATGTTACAATGAAATCGTATATAATTAATTTTAAGATTCAAAAAACATTCCGTTTCTACGAATAACCTACAATATTTGAAAATCTCCTACTACTATCACACAGAAAATGTTGCTTGTATCGTGATGAAGAACCTAAATTGAACTCACTATGCCTGGGTGGGAAACCGATGCATTACCGACTTAGCCACTTGCCGGTCGAGTAAAATAAAATAAAACTGCAGTGGGCAAGTAATATTATATTATTTTTAAAACCTGCAACCCCAATTTCTACCGATTTATACAGGGTTTTCCAATAAGAGGTGTTATTTTGAATAGCCTGCTATTTCGGTAGATGTTACTTTGAAGCTGTCATTTTTTGACATTTGACTAGTAAAAATGGAACGATACACGCTTCAACAACGCATTGAAATTATTAAAATTCACTTGAGTTAATCAAATGCAAATCATCTTGAGTGATGAGGCCCATTTCCACCTCGGTGGTTTCGTCAACAAGCAAAATTGTCGCATCTGGGGCTCGGAAAACCCAAGAGTTATTGTTGGAAAGCTTTTCTATCTTCAACGTGTGACTTTTTGGTGTGGTTTATGATCCGGCGGAGTCATTGGACCTTACTTTTTCGAAAATGAGGCTAGAGCAACAGTTACGGTGAATGGATCGCTATCGAGAGATGATTAATGATTTTTTATGGCCGGAATTGGATGGTATTGATCTCGACAACGTTTACTTTCAACAAAACGGCGCTACGTGCCACACAAACAACGAAACCATTGATCTTTTACGATATCAAAATAACACCTCTTATTGGAAAACTCTGTAGCATGTTTCTCTTTAACTCTTTAAGTTTTAAGTTCCAAAAAAATTATGTATTTTTTTTAATAATAATATCTATACATTTGTAAAACTGAAACGGTAATTATATGAACTTCCCTCGATAGAATAAAATCACAAAGTATGCATAGAAAATTATAAAAACGCGTTTTGTTATGTTATTTGTTTTAGATACCTATGAAAAAACTATCAGTGTAAAGCATTTTTGCTCTATTTCAAACGTATCGTGTTTTATTAAATATGTTCACTATTATCGCTTAATTATTACCGGTTCTTTTAATATAAGCGTGCTCCCTCTAACAATCGTATTTACAAATTTCCCTTTCAAACCATCTTTGAACGCTAACTACGGAGCCTTAAACACTCAGATTCTAGGTATGTTTATCAGTTAATCGAATCGCCTTATTCTAGGTATGTTATAAGTTAATCGAATGGCAATTACAATTTATATTTAAAAAACGCTACATAATAATACATTCAAATTATTTAAAATAAAAACTTTTAATCGAATTAAAAAAAATAAATAACAGTTTGATTGGAACAACTTTTTTTGCTAAATTTAAATTTTAAAAACATTCCTAACAACTTTTGAAAGTTACATCTTACCGGGACAACGCCTCAAACAACTCGGCTAATTGGACCTAATTATTTAACGTAATTTTCAGACAGAGACCCTGGGTTCGATGCCCAGTTTAGATCTTAACTTTATTAATGTTTCTGTGTCTTGTTCTGTTTCATGTGTAATTTAGATTTTTTAGTATTTTAAGGTACGATAAAAAATACGTGAGCCTAATATATATAATAATATATATTAGGTTGCATGGTATTATCCATTAAAAAATATTTAACACCTTTCCATCCTGCATCAAATTAATTAGTGCCGATATTGAAAATGATTTATCTCTGTTTTGTCAAATGTTCAACCTTAACAACTCAACTTGATAATGCATATATCTATACGTAATATATTTTTTCTAATCTACCTACCTACACGGAGAAAAAAAAAACCTGTTTAAAAAGTGACCGCATGTTAAGTTCCTGATAAAATATTAGTCATTCAGAATATATACAGGGTGTATCGGCACGTACCCGACAAACTTTAACCAGCTATTCCTTAGCATATTTGGAGTAAAAAATCTTATGTGCACTTTGCTGTCCGGTAACGTTTTTTTTTAATAAAAAATTTATTATTCATATTTTCACCACATGTCATCACTGTTTTATCCTTTGATAAAGTTTGAAAACTCATCTGGCAAATATTTTATTCGAATTCCGTTGAATAATGCACGTGTGTACCTATATTGGCGCACGTTTACAGTCACAACGAAATAGCACGGCACCATTCGTCTCATTTTTAACTATTATTATTTAGTGTGTGCGAAAGAGCGAAGACGCTTTTTGACACACTTGCTTATAACAGCTGTTTAACACGAAACGCAATGCCAATGACAGTGATGTAGTGTGGAAATTTTAATTTTTTTTGTTTTTAATTGAAAAAAAAATGCTACCGGACAGCAAAGTTCCCATAACATTTTTTACTCCAAATGTGCTAAGGAATAGCTGGTTAAAGTTTGTCGGGTTAGTGCCGATACACCCTGTATAGACAGCATGCTACATAAGTGATATCTCAGTATCAATATCAGTATTCTTACGAACCCGAGTTCCGTCGTCTACAAAAAACCTTTGCTTTTGACTGATACTTTGTTCCGAACTTTTCAGTTCATTCGTCATAGGCCTGCAGTCCCACTTTTAACAAAAAACGAATAATTTGGCCAGATATTTAATAAATGAACAGTATTTCATATCGGTAAGTTTATCTGTGTAGCTTAAGGTTAAAATAATATCGAGTAAAATATTTAGAAAAAATACATTGTTTTTGTGATAGAAACCTAATACCTGATACATACAAATGATTTTATGCTCTTCTCGCCCTCTATCATACTGATTAATTTCATTATAACCTATGTCAAAGGTTTCTATGTTTTGATTCTAGAAAAAATATTATCTCTGTCTTCTCACATCATAATGTTACCTAAAACATGGGTGGAACCACAGTGTCCTCCTTGATCCTCAAGGAGGATAGCATGCTTTTGTTTTGTTACAAGAAGACACTTTAATAAAAAAACATGCGAACACCTTAGTATTCTCAGCGCAGTTCTCCTACTGAGGTGTTCACAAATTACTTCAACTAACCAACAAATACACAATTTCTAATTTTTTTACATTTTGTGCATATTATGTTAACTGTAATAATCTGTAAAACATATGTACGAGAATAGAAATTAATAAATAAATCAATTAATTTATTATTGGAGAAGAAAATAATACTGATAAATCTAAACGACAGATGAAATAGAACAAGACAGAGAAAAATAAAAAGATAACGGTCACAACTAGGAATCGAACCAAGGATCTCTTGTCTTGCTGGGACAGGCATTTTAAACCAATCTACCATTGAGACCTACTTATTAAACGTCATATTTAAAATTCAGAATTAAAAATATTTTAATCTTGCAACAAATTTTCCCATATTTTTGGCAGCTACCTTATAAGTTGATATAGATTTTAGATTCCTAGTTGTGACCGTTATATTTTTATTTGTCTTGTTCTATTTCATGTTTCGTTTATATTAATTAGTAATACATTTTTCTTCAATGATATATTACATTGATGGATATAACTTTCAAAATAAGTTAAAGAAAAAGTTGTTCCTAAAACATTTATCTTCAAAAACAGTTCTTTGACGGCCAAGTTTAACGAATAAATAATTAGTTCATTGATGTTCTCAATTTAACGAACAGTTATTATGATTATTTTAAGAGTAGGTAAATCATGCACATATATTATTATTAAGGTAGGTACGAGTATTTATAATACTCGTGCTTTCTTCCTTTTTTAGTCCTCGGGTTAAACGCTAAACGTTACGTCTTGATTATGAGTGCTTAAGTCGATTACCCGAGCTGGACTTACAGGAATGATCCCTTTAGTAAATTACTCAATCGATTAGTATTTAACCGGCGGGCTTTCTGGAGATCAGCTCTGAGTGGAGGAGTCATCGTCGTCAGGTTTTCTAACGATTTTAAAACCTATTTTCTGTGTTTACTAAGTGTACGTTATCTTCGTACTTATCAAGCCTTTTGAAACCTATGTCAGCACCTGATGTGTGTTGTGTCTTGTAATATATAAGAGAAACGGTAGATTGTGGAGGTATTTAATCATATGTTTATTATTAGTATATCACGTTAATATCGCGAAATTTAAGTGTTTAAAAGGCAACGATTTAAAACGATGGTCTATGGAAAAATGTGTTTTTCTCCTTAAGGCGATGCACTACGTCGTGTAATATTTTGAATTGAGCCGCTATCAATAACAACCCTTACGTAGATGGCGATAAGGTTTAAATTCCCGCTTAACACCATCCGCCTGTTTTGATTTATGCAAGAAAAAAACATGGCCAAAAAATGCCTTTTATTTTATTCTGTGGATTTTCACGCATAAATTTTTTTTCTATCATTTTATAAATAACTTAATTTGCCACATAATACAATAAAATCATAACCGAAAATGGATTCGTAAGTAGGGGATTTTGAACTTTAAAGCAGTTTTCATAGGCCTTTACATTATTTTTTTCTGGGCTTATAAAAAGGCTTATCTAAAAAATACTCGATTATTTCAAAGGCCAAGATGTATTCTACTCGCAGTATTTTACTAAAGCATCTGAAACATTTCTAGGCGACCAAATTTTCAAACCAAAAACACATGATTTTGCATTACTACGTATGGCATCGCCTTAAGGCCTGTATTAAAATTACACGTTTTTCTTCAGAGTTCGATATATTTGGGTATATTTCAATAATAATAAAATAATTGTCTAGCAAAAAAATATAAAGGCTTGTTTAATTTCAATTTTTATGATTCAAATTTGCCGGGCATTTCGTGATGGCCATTTACATATATTAAATCGACAGTTTAAATATATTTTTGGATTGGTAAAATGTGCGTTTGTGTTTCCCTTATATATATTCTTATTTTTTGGACTAGCAAACATACCCACCGTTACCAGAGACAAATGTGATTTTTGCTAGCGATTGTGCATTTGTCTACGTCTAGTAAAGTATAGATAAATGGAAACTCTAAATTTGTCAGCTGAGGAGGGTGGGGGCAATATATCAATTTCGTAACGAGGTTGGCCAAACTACACAATGTAATGTGAGTGCGACAGCATGACAAATTTATTTCCGAATATAATCGATTATCTTTAGTAACTTCCTACTCTTTCATTTCCTTTGAAATTGTCCGCAAAATCTGGAGTGCAGCTTTGAAGAGCTCTCAATTATTATCTAAATATATATTATACTTATTTTTTACAATAAGTATACAATGTTTACAAGTCAACTGTTTTTTATTTATACTACACTTCCATTAAAAGCATTTGCTTTTGGATGGAAGAGGAGTGTACATTGGCCAAAAAATAATATAACTAATTTACAAAGTAACAAAATTAATATCCATATAAATTATTGTATTTGGAATAAAGAAAAATATACATTATGAATACCCACGACTTATGTATCACATAAATTTGCTCTCCGAAACGCACTACGAAAGTCTCCAATCTAGGAGAAATGGGACCCTTAAAGAAACAGCTTTTAAAATAATGTACTATTAAATTGACAGCCCATACCTATTGGAATGCTCTAAATTGTTTGTACCGAACAACTACCGTCAGCGTCGACGCCACGACTTGCTCTGTATTCCACAAGGCAGAACGGACGTTCTGGCCCAGCATAGCATGACAAGAGGTATGGTGCTGCCAAATGATACCTCTAGGTTTCTTGACATTTTCAACATTGACCTTGAAGATTTCAAAAGTCATTTTAGGCAAGAACTCTAAAATATCGGTTATTGTAAAATGTTTAATTTAAAGCTTTGTATATTTCATGTGCATTGTAATAGGATTACATCAATCTGTGATGCACAAAACAACAAAAAAGCATATTATTAAGGATAATATTAGAATTCTCGCATGTTTTCCGGAGACCCATCTGCAGTCCACTATTTAAAAAAATAATAAAACATCTTTATGTCTTCATATGTGTATATACAGTACGCAATAACACCTTTAATTGTGGTTTAAAATAACCCCAAATACAAGCAGTATTTAACCAATATTACGGCAGCTATAAATATTTAGAAACATATCAAAAGAATTGTGTAACAGGGAACATTGAATATTAATAATCTTACTGCAACTCTATAAAAAAGGAGGATTATTCTTAATTATTTGGTGTACGTGACGCCCAAACATTAAAGTTTTTACAGAACAATGACAAGGGACTGCTTCTCTTCAACACCTGGCGCCGTCTAAACCCGTCTTTAAAGTACTTGGATGCAATTGTGGTCAAATAAAACCAACTCCTGAACTCAAATAAATCCTTACTGTGCCTTCTGTTACAAAGAAATAAGAGTTAATTTACCGTGCTACAGATGTGCCTGTTAGGACGTTTGTCCAGAAATAATGTGATGAAAGAGCTTTATGCAAGAGAGTCGCCTAAGTATAGTGGAGGCGAAGTACCTACCTATCTATGATCTATCAAGATGGATGATAAAGTCACTTTGCAATTTCCTATGTGTTTTGGTTCAAAAATAATCTACATTTTAGTACGCCCATTGGGCTTTTGAACATAATATAATTAAACAAAATAATTTCGGTTAGCGGTGTATGGGTGCATGCGTTAAGTGATTGCGTATTTCGGTGTAATGCGTAAATGAAGTTATAATTTTCAAAATTGGATTTGATGAGTGTAAATATTTCATATAATTCTAAAAAAAGCAGATAAGCGATAAAGAAGGTTTCTAAATAATTTGATTAATTATCAATTTTTATTGTATTTGAATGTGTATTTCTTTTGTTTAAATGTTTGAAAAATATGGCAATTTTATGTTAAGTTTGCTAAGATTACAGGTGCAGCTAAATATAACACAAATTTTCTATTATTTTTCAAAAAGTTCAAAGTGGGTAAGGAAAAATAATAAAAAATACGTAGTCTATTTAAGAGCTAGACAGTATCTCTCAGACTTGTTAAAAATCTAAAAAAGCCTCAAAATAATTCTATTAAGATGATATACATACTCATTTTAAATTGATGTTTTAAAAAATAATGTCAACAACATTTTTGCCAATAAGATTTCCTAATTATGTATATATAAATGATTGAGCCCAGCATAGTTCTGGTTAAATCGACTATTTTGCATTTTCTATAAATTTGTTTGTACATTCTATTTACGTTTCAAGATGGTGGTCGTTTTAATAGTTCAATTAAATTATTTTATCAAATTTGAAATCGTATTTTTTCAACATTATGGTACCTACCTTCCCGAAAAAAATTTGTAAAAGAATTGTTTTTGAGATAGTAGAGATACTTCTTTGGACAAATTTTGTAATTCATCATTTGAAATGATATTTAAATACCCTCTTATTTAAGAATCTTTCTATTCCGTTAAAAACAATCATTGTATTTATTAAATAATAGAAAATTAGAAAAATCCTTTTTTTGTACGCAAAGGTCTGCTGTTCACAGAACTACTTAGTAATTAAAAACGCCAATTTATTTCTATAAATCTGATTACTTTATTATATCTTTCTGATTTGGCTAAATTACATTTTATATTGTTCATACATTCATTAAAATGAAACAAGATTTTAAAATGAACATATTTTTGAATAATTTATAAATTAAACACTTTGTTTACACCACTTAATAATAATCTAGATGATTCCAAGCCAATAACTTTTTCGTCGGAAAAATTAGTATATTTTGAATTTTTATATTTGATCAAATCACTTTATAATAAACGTTTATGTCGGAATCAAAAATATGTACATATAGATAGGTAGCAAATAGTGTTTGTAAAAGTTTCTTGCCAAACTTATTATTTTTGCTGCTTTCGTGTAGGATACGTTTATTTCATCCTAATCCGTTTTACCGTCGGTATTATGGAGTTTTTACAATGCTTCTTTTCCCGTATTGAATACACACTTGTTCAATTACCTACCTTATATGCATCAAAGTTCTTTTAAAAAGTGACCAGGCTGTGCAAAATTAAACTATGACGTGTAAACAAACAACTAAAAATATTAAGTAGGCTCTTTCTTATAAACAACGTGTACTGGAAATATTGCATTAAAAATAAACGGCAATACTTGCCTACAACATACTAAAGCTAACTCATTAAACAAAAAGGTCAACTTATAATATGTAAGATTGGTAAATCATAGCATATTGTGCAAATTGGTGTTTGTCGCTCTTTTGATAAGAACCTTCAAGTTTTCCAGCAGACTTGAACAATTCCAGACAAATCTTAAGGGAAGACAGTACCAACGCAAACACACTCCATGGTCGTTGGACAGTAGAAGCTGGAGCGAGACGACTGGAGTTTGTCGACTTCACTTAGACACGAATCGTGTGCGATGAAGCGGGACGGGAAGGATTACGTCGGAGAGGTCCTGCGGCAGAGGACATACACCTCAGGAGAGAGGTCAACAAACCCGCTGCGGGATTACACTCCCGTGTCAGTACTGGGCACAATGCTTCTTCAACTTCTGTGACCCTGGTAATGGTTTATATCATTATATTGCGTTATTTCGCCTCAATTTTATTTGTTTAAACATTTTACTTTTTTACCCGGCTTTCCACTAACTGAGCAAAATGCTTCTTTAACTTATGTGATCCTGGTAATCTCATATATCGCGTCATTTCGCCTCAATTTTATTATTCGTTAATTAGTATTATAATAACTACCCGGCATTGCTAGAGATCGTACTGAGGTGATAAAAACGATAGTCATAAAATTAGAGTATTTATTTATTTATTTATTTATTTATTGGATGATTTTTATAGCGCCGCTTTTGCGAAATATCACCTCAGGGGCGCTGTACAGTTAATGCAGATATTACAAAAAAAAATTATATAAATATTACAAATTGAAATTAAGTTAAATAAAATGAAGTACAGAAACAGGTGACACGGAGATGGAGAGTCTGCTGCAAGAATCCTAGGTGGTGAGGAAACTGGACCGGCTGCTGCAGCGAGAGAGTCCACCGTAGTAGAGTAGATAGAAAGACACCTATATTATTATCTACAATTAATAATTTGAATATAGCATGATAAATTCAGTTCAGAAACACAATGCTAAAATAAACAACAAAGCGAAATGAAAAATCGAGTATGACCAAGAAAAAAATACTGAAACAGATTGTACATACGTGTTGAGCTGCTTATATCAAAATCATTATATTAATTATTGAGAGGAGGGATGATGACCTAGAATTTGACCGGTCGGTGGCTTAATTGAAGTCCTCCATCACAAAACAAGCAACATTTTCCGCTTAATCTGGCGGTAGTAAGAGATTTTCATATATTGTTAGGTTATTCGTATCCCAGAAAAAAAAATAAAGATGAAAACCAGAAGTGCTTTACATATAGATTTGAATGAAAACAAATATGCCACTGACTTACATAATAATATACCTTTTGGTTCTAGATGATTAGCACGCGGTCTGACTCTCTTATAATTGACTTTTTTATGTAAAAACGCACAAGAGTCCCAACTGCTCCCAACCATCTGAAAACAGTGAGACTAATGCATCTCCAACTGAGGTATGTTGTGAGGCTGAAGGTAGAAGGGGAAGGAGGGGAGAAAGAGGAAGGTGGTGAAGTACTATGGCTATTCAGATCTGGTCTCCAAAGACCAGACCAAGTCTCTTAGACAAGGGCGATACTGGAAGTATTTTCCACTCTAGAACGTGTATATCGCTATCCCATTTGAATTTCTTAATCATGGTGAACCATAGATTTGCATGGAAATACAAGCCCAAATTGTGCTTTATTTGGATCACGAAACATGCCCACAAGGCACTTCTTGTATTATTCTTTATTTCATGAGTCCTAGGTAGGTCACTTAACTGCCTTCAATCTGTTATCTATTTTATTTTTCTTAGCAATTGAAAAGAGTGGAAAAAACATTTTTCCCATCATAAGACGTATGGGTATTTCATGGCAGCATTGACAATGTTTACTTTGGCATGGAAAAATGAATTCTTTCATTTTATTAGAACCACAAAATACACTCCTGGGCCCACGGGCGAAAGTTTTTTTTAAAAACTGTCTGGCGTGTTCAGTGAGCAAATTCACTTATTACAATATTATTATTTATGGTAATTTATTACTAATTGTCATTATGAAATGTACCTGCTTATAGTTTGGTGATCAGATCTGAATAACTTGATAGGTACTTCCCCACCTCTCTCGTCAATATCTCCTTCCCTTCCCCACCTCAGCCATACATCGTGCCCCAATTATTGTGGATCCACACTCCCACTGATTCCGAACAGTATAGAGCGATTGGTATATTTAGCGGCACTCATTTAGCCACTAACAAAATAATATACTCAGGAATAAATAGTGGATAATATTGTAATCGTAAAAATAATAGGCGCTGTACAAATATATTTAATGAATAATAACACACAGCTGGCTTATGACTACAAAATCGTAGTGATATAGAAAGAGTTCATAGTATTAGAAGATAAATATTAAAACAGGAGGTTACTTTGTAGAAAATAAGCGCTTAGAATAAGACAATAATGTTTGTTAGAGAATAAATTTCATTAACAAGTTAAGAGGAAGCTACAAGCCAAAAATGTGTATATTCTTGGTGTACCTTATATTGTTGGTAATAGGCATTAAAATCGCTTGACAAACGGAGTCTAGAAACGTTTGATTTCCATCAAAAATCTGGTTTTTATTTATTTTGATTTTATAAGAAAGCAAAAAAGTTAATCAAGTCACAGATAATCTTAGCTATAATACTGTATTTTAAAAGTTGTTTCCTTTAGGCGTTCATACATATCTAAATATTTTTTTTAGTACTTTGTTAGTAATTTATATTTTTTATTGAGTAATTTATATATTTATTTGTATTCTACTCAAACGAAGCGATAGGAAAACCTTCAATTTATCTAAAGCATATTTTTTTTGTAATATAATATACACCAATTCGTTATAAAGATTAATCGAAATAGTACTTTGGCATTAAGCTTCGCTTTAAGAGGAACAGCAGCGAGGTCCTTTTCAATACTTAAATTCAGATTTGAGGTCAAAATACCCAACCAAACTGAATACTAATTGAATTAATGTAAAAGTATAGCAAATATTTAGTACAGAAACAAGCTCTTTTATCTGTGTTTTAAATTTTTAAACTGGATTGATTTTCGGCAAATTATGCCAAGTTTTTAAAACGTTTTTAGCTATCGTTTGTACCATATTTATAAAACTTAAAATATGAGATAAGCGGTGAAATCTGAGTAGATTCATTGGCTCTACCGCAGTAAGCAGTTCATATGATTCTATATTAATATTTTAAGGAATGATATTAATTTAATAGTATGGTAAATAAATATATTATATGCAACCAATCGGTTATAAGCTGTTAAAAAAATTAAATTTTTAATGATTTTAGAGGCAACTTTGGCAATTATTTGTGAGTTAGGACTGGTTGTTTCACAATACATCAAATTTAAAAGTTAATAATAAAGTTCTGTGAAAGTTCTATTCAAGTTATGTTAACAGAACTGTAATATACATAATAAGCAGTCATTGTTGATTGAAGTACAAGTACATATTGAATTATTTGGCGTATTAGAAATAAGCCGACGTAGCTCAGTGGTCCAGAGCACCTGACCGGACATCAGAAGGAGCGGGTTCAATTCCTGTCGGCGGCAATTATTTCTACTCAGGAGATATTTTCAATATGTATGGATATTTCAGGCGACAAATTATTGCTATCTTTTTTTTTTCCTTTGTTAATTAGTTTTATTATAGTTTCATCTTATTTTAGTTTTTTTCCTTAATTTTTTATCCTTTGTGCTATGCATAAAAAAACTTTTTATAAACATTAGTTTATCATTAAAAAAATAATGTAAAAAACAGTTCTGAGAAGCAACTGGCTCATAATTATATAATAACAGAACTTGAATGGGACTTTCACAGAACTTAAAAATGAACGTTGAAATTTGATGAATTGTCCGAATTCTGTGAAACAATATCTACTTAAGGATAATATTTTTAAAAAGTGTTCTAAGAATATTTACTAAATAAATATGAAGAAATATAAAATAAAAAATGAAAATGATTAAAAAAACATAAAATTTACAGAAAGCCCCCTTTTTACGCTATTTTATTTTTAATTATATTAACACAGTAGGTTGAGAAAGATTCTTATTAACTCAAAAAAATTCCAAATTGAAACTAAAATTATGAAAAATTGAAATCTTTTAATGGCCTGCATTTTATAATTTAGAACACAACAAAAAAGTAGCTCAATTCCGTATTAGATATTTAGCTATACTTTTTGATTAAAAGAAATATTATTTAAGCATTTTGGCCTGAAATTCAAAATTAAGATTTGCATGAAAGAGGCAGAGCAGCCATTGTCATCACACGCATTAAAATGCCATGATGTGTGGAGGTGTACGAAATAAGGAAGGAAACTTAATAAAAATATTTTCATTCTTATTTATTAGTCTGGTATGAAAATATCTATGGCATCAGTCATCTCATTTAACCAACAGTCATTCGAGATAAACTTTTACAGCAATTACCTACTTTGTGGTTTGCTTAATGTTGTGGGTAGCATGTTCGATGTATTTTTTTATGGAGCGGTTTTAAATAATTCAATTCTTGTTGCAAATTAATCATAATAATATCTCGTTTAAAATAATTGAACAATTGAACTCATGGACAAACGACATTACCTATGTTCCTTATTATTTTTTCAGATTGGTGGATAAGTTGAAATTTTAGCGCTGTTTTGCACATTATGGAAGTTGAGAGCTGAAATAGTTGTTTTATCTTCATTTGTTCGGTTTTGGCAACAAACAGTTATTACGAGTAGAGTTAATTTGTTCGCTTTTCGGAACAGCTCATATGGTTACATATAAATCGTTGTGCCTCCTTTACTGTAATATTTAGAAATATTAACTAAACAGCATTAGAAATGGAAAATGTCAAGCTTTGCTTAGAAGTTAATCAAAGCATAATTGAAAAAAAAAATTAATTAATATTTTCTACGATAATTAAGATATATATACGAATAGGTTCTACGGGTATTTTAATGGAGCCTGCTCTAAGGAGCTAGCAGCATTGATTCGCGGTGCATATGCGTGAAACTCGACGGACACGAGCGGAACACCCGTTCACAGTTTATCGGTCGGTGGCCGAGTTGACATCGCGTTTGGGTCCCACCCAGGCGTCGTGTGTTCAATTCCTCGGCTGGCTAAGTCCTCCATCACAACACAAGCAACATTTTCAGCTTCCTGTGGTGGTAGTAGGAGATTTTCAAATATTGTCAGGTTATTCGTAATGCGGGAATGTTTCTCTTCCTTTTTTAAAAATTTAAATTAATTTAAATTTAATTTAAATGTTGGCTTCAGGACTCTTTTTCTCTAAATCGACTTTTATGTGGAACAAGCTACAAGGCATCTTTCCTTCATATAGTCTGGAGTCTGAACCTCTTCAATTAATCATTAATTAATCCCTTCCTCCAGCCCTCACCATAACCTGCCTCACAAAGCTGTTCAACTGGGAGCGACGTAGTTCCCCAATATACAGACAGTTTGTGAGGTGTCACATAAAAAAGAAAAAAAAACAAATTTGACTTTCTTGATACAAATGTATCAATATGTCAATATCGATATATTCATTAATATCCACGGTTATTTAGCTGTAGCAGTAATAACGGTTGACCTTGGGTCTGAAAAGAGGGCAAATAAAAACGGAAATGCTATTGCGCAGTCCTTGCAAATTGATCCGTAAAACAAATTCGTTTCAGTTCAACCATGAAGCTCAAACAGTAATCTACATGATTAATACATAATACCTACAACCATAACATTACGCCGATATCTTGTATTTCACCTTGTGCACTTTAGCATAACCTAACTGTGAAAATAATGTGGAAGGTAAAATTATAGGAAAATAATATAAAAATAGGAAATCTGTTCAGGATAAGATAATAGCTTTCATAATGCCCCGATGAAGACACGGCTCTGGTCGAAACGCTTGTACTCAAAAGTTGGTGTTTCGTTAAAATTGATACAAAATTTGTTTAATTTATTTATGGATTACGTTAATACGTATATTTACAAACACCACAAAAATAAAAAAAAACTTAAAAATGTTACATTCATAATTAAAAATAAATAAAAATACATTCTAAAAAAACTTTTTAATTACCAAATAAATAACACCCCCCCCCTTTCTACTTACAAGCATAGCTTTTCGGGAAGGTACATCTTTGAATTAAAATAAATAATGAAAACACACATAATTATTAGAATGAAATGTTACCATATATTGTAAACGTGAATTATTACTCTGTATCAATTATCTTAATATGTTTTAACTAAATAATGTAATTGAAAAAAAAACATATAAGATTATAAACATCGATGCAGTACTTACATAACAATTAACATGAAACATTTTCATACAGGAACATTATAATGGTTCCATGATATTTCATCAAAATGACAATTAAACACACATATAGGGTCATTAAAAGTGATGAAAAAAAAACTAGGTTAAATAGTTACCTATGAAATCTATTTATTATTTCATCACTTTTCATGACTTTATATCACTTTTTTTAGGTGTGTTGAACTGTGTGAATCATTTTGATGAGATACCCGATCGCCCATAATAATATATATATACATACACTGTGTACCAGGACTATCCAACAGATTGTAATCAGCGTGTAAATAAAATGCTGTAATTTTGCTATTCAGTGACATAAAAAAATGTTATATGTTTCCATAACACAGCTTGGAAATCGCAGTATTTCGGGGACGTTCTGATACACCCTGTACCTACATGTATCGATGATCGATTATGAAAAGATATTATGAAAAGCTAAGAGAAGTAAGTCTAACCTAACTTATAAATAGTATGATCCTCTATTTGTTATTTGTTACATTGCGATATTATTCGAGGAAACCATAACAATAGTAAATACGCAAATATTGAGAACAGAGGGGCAACAAACAAAAAACGGGAGCTTAATCAATACGACAAAAAATAATAAGTAAATACATTATTATTATAGGTCCTAAAATAATCTTAGTGAAATTTATATCAAAATCTCATCCGCTTTACTTCCATTCAAGATAAGAATATAATATTATCCTATCATATTGCAATAAAACCTGGCTGAATTGTTTCGTGAATCCAATCCAGGCAGTGATTGTAATAAGTTATCTATTGAAATGTGATTCGGGGAAGAAGTGGCCGCATGTAATGCACATGCACATGCGGGCTTCATGCACTCATAAAATAAATAATAATATAAGACACGAGGAGTTGCTTCCAAACAGAAGAATACGCGTAACAGAGAAGCTGTGTTCTAAACCCAGTTGAGAACACGTACTCGTTAAAATATTATTTGACCAATTGAAATATATATATGAAGCGTATGTACAACCAATCTTAGTTTGATATAGTACTTACTTCACAGATTTATAATAGATCATCAATGGGTTGTTGAATGTTTTCTCTATTATTTGCGCCATGGAAACCGGAGAGGCGATGTAGGTTCTACTTAAAGATAAGGAATTGTCCAAATTGATAATTTTGTCGCTCTCACACAAGAGAACTGGAATGGGAGTTAACGAAAAAGACGTTAATTTTAAGGTTAATAAAAATTGATTATCTTTGAGTAGAACCAGAATCGCCCCTAAATCTTTAATTTTAGGCTATGGAAAATTTCTTATCCTTAAGTAAAACCGGAATCTCCCTTCTGGTCACTAAACATTAACATGAACAATCGAAGCCTTTGAAGTTGTACTAGATATTTAAAAAATAAAACTCCAGTGACATGATCACATTACGAACGACAAATAAAGGAACCAATGGAAGATTGAACACCCGCACTTCATGGGTAGTTAACCATTAACTCGAGTAGTTCTGGGTTGTGGCTTGGAGGGTAATGATTGCCCTGATTATAGCCAACCTCCAATAGAAGTGAGCAAAAGAAGAACCTGTAGTTAACTCACGATGAAAATGACGTTGCATATCAAAAACGTTTGCAGAGAACTAGAAAATCTAAAAATCAATTATTGCTGTGGAAATTTCATAATGTCAGAGCTAATGATTAGAGATTTTAGCTGTTTCAGCATACAGATTTTCTGCATTATGATAAGATTTTAACGATCTATTAATAAATATCATTATTCATTGTGAATGCGTATCTCCTACGCAAAAGACACTTTTGTAACGAGTGGGTTGTTAGTATTTCTTGTATTTATATTATGAATAATGGTCTAATCATAACAAAAACCAAGTAGTGATAGTGTTATTATGGTGAAAAGAGAGGGTGGTTTTAAAATTGACAAATTGGTGATAAAATTTGTATTCTTGATCATAATCACAGTTTTTTGAGACACCCATTAAATATGTTATAATTGGACCGTCGCGTCGCGTCGCTTACACAACAATAAAAACCTCTTCGGAAAGGATTATTCGATTCCATTCAACCAACACTTTTACGTCAATTGAGCTCAACGACGAACAACTATAATTCCAGGGCTGTTGAGTGGACCTGAATTGTTCTTCATTGGGAATTTGAGGAGTGTTATGAATCATATTGTTTTCATTCTTTCGTTGCGTGTTTTACGTCCAATATTTTGTAGCGGGTGGAATCATTTTTTGCATCAATCACGATTTTAATAAATAAATTGTTCAATAGAAGTACTTATCTACCAACTCACAAATTTCTGATTTTCACTTAGCAAAGTTTTAATTAATAAAGAGTTTTTAGCATAAAGCTCTTGCTGCATTGTTTGTGATAAAAATGATAATGGTATAATTTAACTAGATTAGTTACCTGAAAGTCAACTGGACGGGCCGAACCGTGCCGGGCGCGCGCCCCGCGTCACATTGTGTGGAAGTACAAAAAGGACCAATAAAAACTGGTTTCGTGTGGCGCGATCAGCTCTCTGCTTATATCTCGTGATACTTCATCATGTGCAGGGGTTCACGAACGGGATTTATTAATTCATTATTTTTTGAAACCCAAACGCAAAACAAACCGAATGTTTTTTCCGCGGTATAGCTAATGCTGTTGTTATAGATTTTCTGTTAAATTATAGGTAAATAAGTGGTGACTTTTGAATCGGAAAATTTATTAAAGTCACCCCAATTGAAAATTGAATGTTTAGTTAGGAACGTGATTTTCGATTTCTCTATTGCCCATTTCCTTACCAATAACATGCCGTAGTCTTACTGGTTTCAGAGGGTTGATAGCAATTGGGACTTTAGTGTGACATTCACATTTAATATGATTTTTTTGTGATTTAAAAAAATCGAATGGTCGATGTTTAGCTAAAAATATTCATTAAACTTTTGATGTTGAGGAATTAAAAAAAAACACGGCTATCGATCCACTATATACCTACCACATGACTCACTATGTAGGTACCATACTATGGTACATAGTGATATATATGGTCAATGTGGTTCAATTTCTCTGTTAGCTAAGTTCTTTATCAGTGCACAAGCAACATCTTCCCATAATGATGTCACGCGGTAATGTTTATCTTTATGAAAACAAATTTTAAATAATTTATATGTTTGTGGATTAAGCCGATGGTTCCTGACGCCCCCGGCTCGCGTTTTAACTTGAACTGGTACCGAGCGCACGCCTCGGTGGAAAGGGTAAAAAATACAGTTACTTGTTACGACCAGAAGCTTTATTGCGTAAAGCTCAAATAAACCGTTCCGAGGGACACGCGCATATCGAGACTCGAGGTACCCGCTAATGACATACCCACCACCACAGTAAGTAGTACACGTCGCCATACATTATATATATATACAATGGCCAGGAATCATAACAATAATATTATTGTATTGTGGAATACGGACAGAAAGCAACAAATAGAGTCAGGCGTAAGGTATGGTCAATGGTCATGTCGATATTAAAGATCGACATGCTTATCTTTGGAGTTGTGGGGCACTTAGTGTAGATTATTGAATGTACATGATAATACGTTTTATTCAACTTTATGTGATATTCCATTTGAAACTATTAAAAACAGTGAAACGTTTTTAGTTTTTATTGATATTGAATTTTTATATTTCGTATTTACAAAAAGCTCTACGGATTTCAAAATCACGTATCGTCTCATAAATGAAAGGTAAATCGATATTTCAAAGTTCCATAGCGCTACTGCAGGAGCTGAATAGTTGCGCTGACAAATAGTTTAACAAAATTGCGAAAACATTGTACGTTCAAAATATTATGGTTAATTTAAATACTTTTTAGTCCTCTAACTAAATAGTCCTAATAAAGAAGCGAAATAAATTTATTTAATTCAATTATTTGTCTTCTATGTCATTTTAGTGTGATTAAAGAGTTTTTTCATTGCCCTCTTTCAGCCAGATATTTAAAAATGATTTGTAATCAATATAATTTTCTATTTGTTTTATATCTGGAGGAAGGATTTTGTTTAGTATTGTTGCAAAATAAATGTAGTTGCTTTGTCCGGGTGTGGTTTTATAACTTGGAATTTTTTAATGTCATTTTGAATCAATCTACAGTGATTGATATGCAGTTAAGCTGAGGATTTCGTAGTTTTGATAGTGTCAATAGTATATATTTGTTGTACATTGGTTCGTAAAAACTATTTAAAATTTCAGCCGATGGCGTTTTTGTTGGTACTTTCAGTATTGTATTTATGATTCCTTTTAGAATTGTATTGAGGTTACGTTTGTACTTAGATGTAGCAGATTTCCATCACATATTCTATTGGAAAATTACGTAATACGTAGTACTTTTTATATCCGTTTATTTAGAACATTTCTTAGATCTTTAAAGAAATGTAAAAGGCTTGTGAGTATTTCATTTCGTTTATATACTTAAGAGATTAAAAGCCGTGCAAATTTAAGATACCTGAGTTCAATTTTCGAGAACTTTTGCTGCTTTAGAAACAAACAGAGATTCCGCTCCTCATTTTTAGGTTAAAACATAAATTCCTTACGCACCTATTGCAGAGTGGTAAATTGAACTGTATATAGCGTCAAACATGATTTAAGATTTTCACGGCCAAAACTATTTTTGTATCCAACGTTTTGGACAACGTTACAGTGTCCAAAACGTTACAGTGTATAGATGTATCTGCCCTGATGATAGACACTGTAACGTTGGCTAAAGAAGGAGTTAGCGCAACACGGCATAACACCCCAAAAACAAGTAAAAAAAAATATATATCGTCGTTTAACGACAAAATCATCTCCAGGGCAATGAGTTCGTAGATAGGTACATTAATTTGATGATTTTATGACAACAGGAGGAGGGACTGGTCGGGTGTACTAATGATTAATTTTAGTGTATTAGATTTTATTATAAATATACAGTAAACAAAAAATCAGATCTGGTCACGCGTCTATAGGACGGGAGATGACATGAGGTTGCTGTTTAATAATTATTTAAAATGGTAACATAAATAAACACGCCTAATCCAATTACGGAGAAAGTTGAGAACAAAAAAGCCTGTTGTGTCTCGAACACGTGCTTAGCGGGGAATCGTTTACATGGGAGCTCACCATATAATAAAGGGCAGACTGATTTTGTTTCTTGTTTATAAATTCATGTTTTTTTCTGCTTACGATGATGATTCTCACATCACCACTGAAGTTATACTAACATGTATTATTTCTCGGAACATTTTTTCAAATTAAATATGTTTTTTAAATTATTAAAAAAGGTAAATATCCGGAATCGCTGTACACGGATTATACAAAATACCTACAATAATCCAACCTAACCTAACCTATAATAACACAACCTTTATCCTAACCTAACCGTTAATAACCTTACCTTTTTTAATTTTTCTTTATTTATAAAACATACCTAAATATATATTTTATTTTATTTTTCGAAATTGGCCAAAATAGTACTTACCTTGTATTTGCATAGGGTAAATGGAAAAAAAAATCTAGCCACTCGTATCAGGAATACCAACAAAAGAAAATATTATCAACAGAAATCATTGCAGCTGTCATCCCATGCAACGAAAGTGAATTTTCGATTTACGTAATTAAAAATTAAAATGCTAAAATTTTAAATATCCCAATTGCAGTCAGATTCCTTTTATAGTAATTAAGGTTAATCAGAAGGTTTTATTTAAAAATATTTCATATAATCCTTGTCATTACCAAAAAAAAAAAATATTTCTTTCATAAATATTTCAGTTTCAATTCTACGCACTGATCTCTATTTTTCTTTCTTTTCAAGATGTGTGTCAATGGGCCAAAGATGAAAACAAATAAAGGTTTCGAGTTATTTACAGTTATTGCGAAGCCCCTGAACTCTGCAAAGATCCTTTATGTAAAGTAACAGGACCACATGTTCCATGAGAGCTGATAGCGTCAATCAGAATTTCAACCTTCCTTGAAGTTATGGTTATTTAATTTTTATTATTTTCTCCTTTGCCAGTTGCCTCATTCAAATAAACATACTTTTTAATTTTTATTTATTTTTTTATTACATGGCTGTTTGAAGCCGTTAGTGGCAAATTTATCAGTAGCGTTTAATCTCTTAGAACGGTGATCATTTACTGGAATCTTTCGATTCTGATATTACGCAAAAAATATATATAATTCTGCAAATTAATGTACCTACTTACACCCGACCTAAAAATTAATCGTTTATAAAAATAATAGTACTTACCTATTCTTCTAAAACAACAAAGTAACCTAACGGCTGTCTCCGCAGATGTAGGCAAATATGATAGAAACACCTCGTTCCACTTTCTTGCGGTATTTCTAAACATTAACATATTTAGTGCCTATGTCCCCCTTGTCTATTAATTTCTCGAAAAACTAAAACCGGGAAAATAAGCCTCCGTAATAAGCGTCCAAAAAAGAAGAAAATGGTTTGAAATGAGTTCCTCGTTAATATTGAAAAAAGGTTATAATTAAGATGGTAGACTTCGCTTTCCGGCCCGTATAAAAAAGACGCCCAGAAAAATACACCTTTCTACATCGAAATTTGCTCGAAAATAATATATTGTTTTTCTTATATAGCGTTCTAGATGGTAAAAGCGATGTCTGTATGTTTTTAAATTTTCTATGTTTCTTTTTCTAATTCGCTATGTTTCGTATTAAAGTAAACATTTATTGTCAAATATGTGTAATTTAGCGGAAAATATTATTCAAGGAAAGGGTGCTGCTAACTCAATTCTCATAAATATTAACAAAATTATAAAAACATACAGACGTAGCTACTCCCTTTGAGAACATATCTTGGTTTTTAAATTACAATTTCGTGAAAGTTTCGATATGGAAAAGTGTTTACCCCCGCGAGCCTTCTCAGTGAGTTTTTTGTAGGTATGTTAGAATGTTTGCTGCGGTTGTCCTTTTGGCCCATCTTACCTGTCAAGGCGTGGAGCGGGAAAGAGATAATCAGGGTGAAATACCTAAACGCTCCACGTTTTACGCAAAGTCTACCCTCTTAATAGGCGTAAGCGAAAATATTCAATAAAGCATCACTTATTTAAAAAATAGAGCAAAAATCTTCAAATATCCAACATTTTAGTAACAAAACTTAATGTGTTTTTTTAAGTTATCGAAGCATACTTTGTGATTTCTTTTATCGAGGGAAATTTCAAATAATTAATCTTTCAACTCAGAAAATGTATATATATATATATATATATTATCTTTTAAAAATTACGTACAATCAACTTTAATACGTCGTGCAAGCACTACTCCAAATATAGAACACAAAAAGGGACAGTAGAAGAGAAATGGCAAAAAAAAAAGAAAAAAAAAAAAGTATCAGAAGTAAATAAATAACGTATTATATAAGCTTATTAAATAAGTGTATTATATTGAAAATATAAAAAATACTAATGACAATATCAGATGAACATGCAACAGGTGACATTATTGTGAAAAGGTTGCAAGGGAATAGAGTCAGAAGTAAAGGTACATAATATTGATTGTGGATTGGTAAAACCATTCGAGTCATGAAATGAAAATTTTATTAAACGAATATTTACAAATTCTTAAAACTAATTAGAAACCTTTAAGTTTATACGAAAGTGGTTATTTATTTTTCAAAATGTTGATCTAAAATATAGAAATTCTGTTATTAATAATTGTTAATAATGTTATTAATAATTGTTAATAATGTTATTAATAATTGATAATAATGTTATTAATAATAATTATAAGAGTTTTGGTGGTTGACTAATTTCATTAACGGTTTTATAGAAATATCCTAAACAAATTGTACGCATAAATAATGTTTTAAGTATTAAAAATGCTTAAATCAGAAAAATTCCTTTGCCGTGTTGTACTTTATGAAACATAAAAATATGTATGTAACCACCGAAATTTAAAACATTCCCTAAAATGTATCTTGAAGGATTTTACCAAAAGAAAGTCGATATGTATCTAAAAAAATAAACTAAACAATTACATAGGTGTCAGTTCCATAAAAAAAACCATTGATTGTATGTACCCATATATATTTACATAAGGATGTACCGATATATATTATTTAATGAGATGTATAATACGATACTGAAATTTTTATTGTAAATTTATTATCTTCTTCGGAAAAGCAATCTAGAGCTAAAAATAATAATCTTGGTTACCTACTGTGGTATTTAATTCACATCATAATAAATTTAATGGTATGTTAATGAAGAGAATAATTATTATCACTGCGACTTCCAGAAACCAATTAATTTCTCGATTCGCCATCTAAAAACGGATTCGCCATTAATAAGACAATAAGTAGGTACCTATGGTTCTGCTGCTGAAAGGTCATTTTCAAAGATATTAAATATCTTTGGTCATTTTATCTCCCTCTTCTTCATAAACGAAGCTCGTAACAGAAAGAGAATTTAAAATAGAGCACTAACTGATAAAATAATATAAATAATTAATCGATTCTCAGAATTGTATCAGTATTAACGTATTCTATTAGAAGTCAATAAAATGACACTCAAAGTCATGATCCGGATTGATATCGCTATGTGTGATTTAAACTAAAAAAATTCCCTATGATTATTCATTGTGAATTTTTTCCAGTTTCTAAAAAAAAATGAAATTTAAATGACACTCACCATTTTTTGTTTGTTTTACAAATCTTACGTTAAATGCCAAAATAAATCATTTATTTATCTTAATCGAATACTGCTCTCTGTCAAGAGACACTTTAAAAATATTCTGAAAAAAAAAACTACTGTCATTTAATTAATCTCACAAATATCCTTAGTTTTCCATAACTTCCTTTCTTTTTTAAAATTTATTATATTAATATATTATCCTTCACTGCTATCAAGAAATACTACAGCAAACATACATTTATGTACAATTAATTATTTAAGTACTAACTAACAACAACATTTATGTACACTCCCCTTCATACACAAGCAAATGCTTTCAATGGAAGAGTAGTAAAAAAACCCAAGATGTAAAATGAATTATGTACCATGTAAACATATTATTAAAAAAAAATAATTACAAAAAAAAAAAAAAATGCGTTCGTTTAGTCCAGGGCCTCGATTCTCGAAGAATTTCACTCGAACAACGAGTTGTTCGACCCACTCATTGTTCCAATTGAATGACTTTTGACGTTTGGCGTATGTAAGTGTGTACCTTCGACTAGAATCAAGAATAAGAATATCTTCCAATGTATGTACTTTCGACGGCGATTGCGAATGGCCTAGGTTGGAGAATCGATGCCCAGGTGTCTCGCGTCATACCCGCTCCTTTTTTAAAAAAATTTTTTATATTAACTCCACACAGGAGGCCCTGAAGAAAATAATTACCCTCAGGGCCCATGTCATCTTTGGGGATTCTGTGTGGAGGGTCTTTTTGTGGAGAGGAAGGAGTGAACATGGGTCTTGAAGAGTCCCATGTTGTAGGAGGGAGGAAACACAGAGGCCGGCAGTTCGTTCCACAGCCGAGCTGTTGAACTTAAGAACGAATCGTAGAAGCGACCCGTTCTCATGTGACAAACGTCAACCGTGTACAAATGTTGGGCGCGCGTTTGGCATGTATCCCGAGTAAATAGTCCTCCAGGTGATCGTTACCTGGGAAAGTTTCTCTTTCTTTATAAAAGAACCGAATCCTAATAAATCCATCCTTTTAAAAGTTTTAAATAGTCATTAATGAATTAGCTGAAGTATCTGATAGTATTATTGTCCCAGCGTCTGGACGATGTAGGCCCTCTGATTGGTCAAATTCATGTTATGTGATTCGGATAAATTCTGCATTGGGGGTCTGCAGGCAAAAAATACCAATCTGCCCCTCAATTTTAAGCAACCGTAAGGTTCATTTCGGTTTGCAGGCGACTGGATACAAAAAAATAAGACATTAAAAATTAAGACACGATTTCATACTGAAAAAGAATCGCCACATGTAATACGACATTTCTTCAAAAATATCGTTTCTCCTTATATAATTTTTGGATAATATCGAAGAAAATATATTTTAGAAAGTTTATAATCCATTGGATTAATTAAATTACAGTGAAAATTATCCACAATTACGTGATTACGTTTGACGTTTGACGAAAAAAGCACGCGTTCATTCAATATGGCCGGCAATAGCTGGCCGACACAGAGCGCACCTCTGGCGGTGTAAAAACTAACCAAATAACTGGCGCGAATATTTAAATATGCAAAATTACTTGACCATTAAGCGTTTCATAAGAAGATTTCTTCTGGAAGTTTATTTAAACTTTGCAATGGCATTTTTCATTATTATTTATAATTTTTTTTGCTTATTAATTATATCTGATTTTATATTGACATGTTTTATAATTTCTAAAATTTAAAAATTATTTATTTGCGATGCTTTAATCCTGATTGTTTATTTATATCTTAAGAAATAGGGTAAAAATACCGTTTGAAGAGAATATGTTTAATTTTTTTATTTAGTATTTCAACTTTCAATTTATTAGAATAACCGTTATTAAATGTTATTTGTCTTTTGAATATATTGTTTTATGGTTTTATGCAATTTTTTTGTTCAGGTCTTAAAATACTTCACACAGGATATAAAGCATCACAAATAAATAATTTCGAAATTTTAGAAATAAGAGAACATGTTTATAAAAGTAGATATAATTAACAAGATTTTTTTTTATAAACTCTCTTTTAAATATTTTCCCGCTTAACTGGTCTTTCATATTGTAATTCCTAATTCTTATAAACCCAGCCTACTCTTACCCCTTCCCCCTCCTTCCACTTCTTTTTTCCAATTGTAATCTATATTTAATTTTTGACTTCGGTGTATACTTCGTTCATGAAACATGTATTGTTTGTATATAATAAAGTGATGTTAAAAAAGTTATTTGTTTTTTAATAAAATAAAGTTTAATAGGATAACATTATTTTATCTATTTCCATTGTATATCAATGCATACGTACATAATAAAATGTAAACATTATATTTATTTATTAATTGGACAGTTTGTATAGCGCCGCTTTTGTGAGATATCACCTCAGGGGCGCTATATTGTAATAATCTACCTTTATATATAGATTTTTACTCTCCTGATGAAGGTGTATATATATTCTAACTTTAAACTTTATTAGATACAGTAACAGTTTTAGGTAAAGAATTACCACCAGTTGGAGTAAAATTTACACCTTTTAATTAAACCGACTGTTAATCTCATCGCACAATTACCCTCCTTTTATCCATAAACACGGGTGCAATTAATCAATATGTAATAATCTATTATTTCAGTCAACTTTGTTATAACTATCTTTAATTGTTGTGACAAACTATACGATATTGATTCAACTTATAGACATTGACGGTTGTAACACATATTTAAGCACTGATCCTATGAGCAAATTATATTAGGTACCATAACAGTTAATATCAGTGCCGTGGAAGAAGTGCCGCCCGCAGGGCCTAGCAGCAAAAACCCGCGGAGCGGGTTTTTAACTGCTAGTTTTTATTATCATCTTTGATTCCGAACACCATATTATGTTTATAATCACCTGAAATTATCATGTCATATTGGCTATCATATTAATTAAGAACACAATATTATGTTTTTTACCGCTAAGTGAAAACTGCGCTCACTCGTGTTGATAGCATCAAAGTTATCAAGATTTCAGATAAACTATTATTAAATTTAAAAAGAAAAATCACCATTCCTCAACACAGGCTTGTCCTAGTGAGGTTAATTCTAACCTAAAAAAAGATACAATGTAAAGAAACAATTAATAAATCAATTCCCGGGTTACGAATAACCTGTCAATATTTGATCAAATCTTAACTTAGATATTATAACTTAGCCAGCCGAGGAACTGAACTTATGACGTCTGCGTTGAAACCCGACTCTATAATAACTCAGCCCCTGATAATAGAAATCTTGCCCTGTTTATTTTATAAGAATCTTGTTGTGAATAACAAATACGTACTATTGTAAATTTTCCAAGATCTTACATCAATTCGAAAGGGGAAAGAGAAGACACTGGAATGAATGAAGAAGGAAGGTTCACACGATATCAAACAATAGATGATACAATTAGAATTTAAAATCGATTATCACCTGCCAATAAAAATCAAATTTGTAATACAATACTAAATAAGGCATGTCTGATTTAATTGAGTGTATCGGGTATCATTTTTCACATATTATTATGCTTTACCGTCAAACAGTAATATTATAAACAATGCTTTTAATTTTACTGTATGTATATTCCCTGACAAGTAGGAGCGAACATAAAAAAGTGTTTTTAAAGAGGCTTACACGGAGAAAAATGGCTGTTGGTAATTTATTAAGAATATTTATAAATTATTGGTAATTCCCGTTAAAAACGGGAATGCAGGCCTTGATAATATATCATGACGATAAAAAGAATTTTCGTTGTAATTCGTAATTTACTAAAAGTTTATCAGGAAGCCTGTTAATTCATTCGTAAGGCCTGTATTTATCCGGAATTACCAAATTTTTAAGAGGTTCTCCGTATAGGATTTCATTTCAGATTTAGTGTCATAAATATAATTTTATTTAAAATGATTGATTATATCGCCCAACTATTGAATTTGGGAGCCACCTTTGGGCTAGTGCCCCAAAATACTTAATAAACCTGCTTGAATCTGTGCAAAGGAGAGCGATCCGTCTGATTGACAATCCGTTGTTAACAGACCGATTGCCTTCTCTAATGCATAGACGCAATGTAGTCATGCTGTGTCTGTTCTACAGGTATTTCAATGGAGCCTGCTCCAAGGAGCTAGCAGCATTGATTCCTGATGCACCGGTGCACGTGCGCGAAACTCGACGGACACGAGCTGAACACCCGTTCACGGTTGACGTTGGCTTCATGAGAACGGGCCGTTTTTACGACTCGTTTTTGTGTAAGTCGGCTCGTATTTGGAACGAGCTACCGGCATCTGTTTTTCCTCCCTCCTATAATCCGAGCCTCTTCAAGGCCCGCATTAACAAATCCCTTCCTACAGCCCCTACCATATTCCGCCTCACAACGCCGTCCAACCGGGTGGTGACATAGTTCCCCTGTCTGTACACTGCACAGGCAAGGACGCTCTTGTGAGGTGTCACATAAAAAAATATATTATTCTTTTTATGCAAAGCAATTAAACATTTTTTTATCTCTTTAATCGTTCTAAAACCTGGCAAAACCAAACAACTGGCGTCATCTCATCATTATTTCCGAGAATTTTCTCTGTTTCGGTATTCAGGTTTATAAATAAGATAGTCATAGAATACTCACCTAATTAGTAGATTAATTACGATTATTGTAATTATTGTAAACGATGCGCGAAGGGAAACGGAAGAACACTATTTTTTATCAATGTATTTTCTCAAAAAGAATACGGATAGTATTCAACCTCCGATAAGAGATGAATACTAATAAAGATATCTACAGCTGTGTAGAAAGGGCGTGAATTATGTGTAGTTCGCTAGCGCTCGTTGGTGGCTTGACATAGTTTTTTTTATTTTTTTTTTATAGTGAATACCTCACAAGAGTCCCAACTGCTCCCGTCTGGAGCCAGTGAGACTATGGCATCCCCGATTGGGGGATGTTGTGAGGCTGAAGGTAAGTGGGGAAGGGAAAGAGGAAGGTGGGGAAGTACCTGGCTATTCAGATCTAGTCACTAAACACGGCTAAAACCATTTGGAGCAACGTTTCAATTCTGAATGGTGGTCTTACACCAGGGCGATACTGGTAGTATCTTCCACTCTGGAACGTGCCGCAAATATACTATATATTATTTTAATTAATTAATTGTGAAATAACACAAATTAATCAAATAAAATTTATTTGCGCACGCCGGGTTCGAACCCGCGACCTTCGGAATGGCAGTCCAATGCGTTACCACTGGACTATGCCGGCCGTCCATAGTCATCTGGAAGCCCGTCCGAAATTTTGAACAATGCCAGGGAACGGCATTTTGTTTTTGTCGAACTATAGATACCTACGTACAGTAACTTAGTAACCAAGTTTTTTTGTATAAAGTTTGACGTGCCCTAACAATGCGTCCTAATGTCGGTAGTTAGTCTAGCCATAGACGTTTATAAAAGAAAACACGTGTTCGGCCATTATTATTTACTCGTATCGTGGGATTGGTCCGGCAGACCGTGACAGTAGTACACGTGCAAAGAGATGTCTTAGCCTAAGTGGAAGGGTCTGCGGGACAAGTCGATAATAACTAGGTACCTAAAGATTTATTATTGTCTTTGATTTTAAACCTAAGTGTTGTTGCCTCTGAATTAGCAATCAAGCTCTTGAAGTTATAGAGATTATAAATTTAATGTTTCAATTGAAGACCTATGCCATACTTCGCAAATAAATTAAAATAAAACATTTTCAGGAAAATCTAAAACTCTAGCTGTTTCTGGTAGAACTTTCAGTACTTTAATACCAACAACTAGACACACATCAAAAGATGCTGTTTTGTAGCAGAGCGTAAACGTTTAGTTTAGTCAAAAGTAGTGACAATTTAAACGTACAAACATGCCCTAAAATGATATAAAATATCATTGTTGGATGACTGATTTCCGTAGAAGAAAGATTTCTTTTATTAATTTTATTAATAGAAGATACAATATAATAAAATAATACATAAAAATCTTAATTAACTAATTACAATTCCCTGTTAGTGGAGAATTGATCTCGAGTCTAACTGTGTAGTTAGATTAAATGTTTGTTTGTGGCAACATAATTAAGATTATGCGCCAGTGGTTCAAACATGTTTAAAAGGGTTGAGAAGAAAATTTGTAACTTAGGACAATGTAAAAAAAACTACAGCAAATTCTTCAAGAGCATGTTGATTTTCGTTTTTAAAGGTACATTAATAATGACAATGTTATTTATTGTTATTAAGTTTAATTTGTAGAACTCCATTTTATTTTTTTATTTTTTATATATACAATAATATTATTATTGGGTTTATAAAAACAGTTTATTTTTAAACAAGTTCTGCTGTGTAATTATTATTACGCGTGACAGCTGTTTCGCCCTCTGAAGGACAGTTTGATAATGCCTAAAAAATAAAAAATAAAATAAAATAAAAATGACAATGTTGTCGATGTTGCGGACGCTTAATCATTCTCACAACAACAAAAAAAACATTTACGTGTTCAAATTTGTTTAATTTAAATCTATCTTAAATTCCTTGGTGTCTATAATAGCGATAATTAATATCACTGCAATTTCACATCCAGTTTCTTTGGACTCTTGACAGTTTGTTTAGGAAACGCATCCAATGCAAAGTGGTACAGCGCTGCACAGCGTATTGTGCGTTACTCAGGGGAAATAACGGTCATCGTTATATTTAACGATAGCTTATTTCGGTCTACCTTGCGCAACAAATCGCTATTTGTATACCGGCTTCAAATTTGCGCACGTCACTTTAACTCGATCCTTGGATCCTTAATCTCCAACTCCTGCCAAATACGCCAATTCGCAACAAATACAAAACAAATCCACTCAATTTTTCTACTGTATCCGATCAACTAGTTCAACTCTTTTTATAAGAAGGAATAATACTGTTATTGGAGTTTGCTGGAATCAGCACTAAGGTTCAGTATGACGATAATCGCAAAATATAAGGAAATCTACACACCCTTCGCTGTCTTAAGAATTACGCCTAGAATCAGAAACGGCAGGTGTTTTGCAAGAGCATAAATAAAAGAAAAGGGTTCAGGGACCCCGACAGGAGAGAGGCAAGAACGGGCTCCGCATAAACTAAACCAGGAGATATGAAAGAAGCTTGAATATAAAAGGGAGACATCCGAACAATTGAAAGGTTTATTAGGTAAATGCAGCGACCTCAAACCAATATAATAAACGCATTTCAGAAGTCATGATGTGAAGCTAGATTTACATAAATAAATTGAAAGAAATGTACGAATTATGATAAATAGACGTACCGAACAACATGCACCGGGCATTTTTTTTTCAATACTGACCGAAGACAACTTCACGATCTTCAACACAAATTATCTATAAACCAAATAATGTCAACAATAATAATGTACCTACTTGACATTCGGATTTTACATATGAAACTTATAGTAAAAGAAATATGAGTAATCTAAGAAAGCAAATTGACTCCTCAAGGGTTCTTCGTAGTGATTGGTATCATAGGAATGATACACACTATTCAATCGTTTCACTTCTTTATACCATCACTTTTCACACCTACAAACACACTAACACTATATATACCTACAACAAATAAGGAAACATGTTATTTGTAACCACTATAATATTTAATATGTAATATTGTCTCAATTACATTGTAACCTTTGAACTGTTTTGTGATACATGTGTCTTAAACAACAAAAAAGGATAAAGGATTAGTATACGTTTTAGTTCTTGGTTCTCTGTCTCCTGATTCTTAAGTTACCAAAATGTTGAATTTATTTTTGTGAAAAAAATAAATAATTCCTCTGAAGAGTCCCTATCGACCCACGTTGTCCGATATGAGTTCCTTCTATCTCATTTCTTCACACGGACCTTGATAAAGTTTGCTCTCTGTCTCTGTTTTATTTTAAAGCAAAGATGCATTTTGCCTTTTACAACTATGATGCCCGATATCGAGAAGTTTAAAATCAACTAAACACTACCTGATAAAATCAGCACTCCGTACAGAAAAACACCAGTTTCGCGAACACAAATTTATTAAACTAGCGTTGGTGAATATTTTTTTTATGAAGAGTTGTAAAACATTTCGCGAATTGAAACACTCAGGACAGAACTGACCTTGCATCATGCACGATTTATTCTACTAGTAACCAGTAAGTTGGTTCATTTACAAAGATCGTTATCAAAAAGGCGCTTGTCCCTTTTTTGTCACTATACTATGCATTTGTGAAGAAAAGAGATGGTTGGACACATTTAGTTTCATCCAACATGGCATCTTTTGGTACACGTAGGTGTTCAAAAGAGGCTGCAATTTATTATTTGTGTTTGAGAAGCTTGTAATTTTATTTGACATATCTTTGGTTTATCTTGCGAATTCATTAAACTTTTATTTTGTATTTTTATTCTAAGTATTATTAATAATAATAAAAGCTAATTTATACAGCGCAGTTTTGTGAAGGTTCACATCAATTGCGGATTATAAGTATTGAACAACCTAATAAAATGAGAAAATTGCAGGTATACATTTATTACACTAAAAAGGATACAATTAAATTTATTTGTGAAGCGACACCTCTGCCATAGGTGCCCCAAATGGTTGGCTACGTTTGGTGATTCAGCAGGGGTGTCCGGGTTCATCGGGTGAGGTGTGTTCAGGAGGCGCCTGCCCACCAGCTGCGTGGCGGGCCAGATCGGGAGAGTCCGCTTTGGCGAGACCCTTTGACCTCTCCAATTGGATTCTCGATCCATCTCTTGGCCACACTGATCCCCAGATTCCTGCCAACCTCTCATAGCTTTCTCCTTCACAGATCTTCCTCTCATTCCTTTCCTTAAAAAAGACCAAACAGCATCCCCAAAGATGACAGCGAAACCATGAAATCCCATATTGGGGTGTGTTGTGAGGCTGAATATACATAGCTAGGAGGGAAAGGAGATTTGCGAGAGTAAGGTGGGGAAGTACCTGGCTATTCAGATCTGGACACGAAACACGGCTAAATCAATTTCAAACAATGTGTTATTTCTGAATGGTGATCTTGAGACTAGAACGTGCAGTAAATATAACTACCACATATTATTTTAATGAGTAATTTTGAAATAACTCAAATTTATTAATTAAAGTTTACTTGCGAAATTCAAATTATGATTTTTGAAATCAAATATTCAGTAAATTTTTCACACAATTATTGCGGCATTTGTGGTTAAACTCTGAGATAAGCAGTTAAATCGTCATATTATCATAACAATCGTTTAACTATCAGTAGATAGTGTGTCCAGTTATGAAATAGTACAAAATATAACAGTACATTTTTATGTTATGTTATGTATGTTATGTAATATTATGTATGTTTTGTAATGTGATGTTATGTAGTGTTATGTATGTAATGTGATGTTATGTAATTTTATGTATGTTATGTTAATTATGTATGTTATGTAATGTTATGTATGCGATGTTATGTTATGTATATATGTTATTTTATGTTATGTATGTACCTACGTGTTGGAAACATCTAGTGATCTGTGCACGAAAATGACCCCTTTATCGTAACCCAAACTCGTTCCTCCAGAAAGACCTACGTTTATGTAACTATATCCATTAAAGATTTAATTTAAAATTAAAAAGTTTAAAATCTAATTAGCACCGGCCTGTTGTACCTGCCATAACCGATACCTTCATTCCATATCACATAATAATTTTCTGTCATGCTTTTGTCTTCTTCTAAGTTAGTTATATTTTTCTCCAGTGTTCAACCCACAAGTCTATAACTTTTCAGAATTATTTCATGAAGCCTCGTAAAGCGAAGCTATCAGTGAAATCACAATTTTTGCTTCTGTACTGCGAATCGGTTTACAATACGAGAACCAAAAATATACCTTGGAAAAGTTTAAGCTTTTCTTATCGTTGAATGGACGCATATAATAAACAACTTAACTCACAAAAGCGGCGCTATAAAAATTGTCCCATATTATTATTATTATAACTTTAAAAAAATATAATTTTGTAGCTGAGATTATTTGCAGTTCCACTTGATTACATTTTTTCTTTCTCATAAAATTATTCACTCAATTTATAATAATACTTCTAATCGACCATTATGTATCGACTCGGTTTTCCAAGCGATTTTTATGCCTATATCCTATATTCGTGATAATATAATACACAATAAGAATAGGCATATTATATTCGTGATGATGTAAGACACAATAAGAATAGACATATATTTTGAGTTTGTGTATTCCTCTGTAGGTGAAATTTTAAGTTCTTAGCAAAGTTAAGCCTCCGTAATATTTTATATGCGTTATTATAATATTCTCATATGTACGGTATTTGATGCTACTGTTATTAAATGCTTTCTGCCTTCTCCGACGGAGACTCAGCAGTTGGTATATGCTAATTTGTTTTGGTTTTTCCTTTCAGGTCACGCTGAGCATCGACCCGAGGCCCTTGGGCCCTTCCACTCCTGGCCAGCTCCGTGTTTTGCGTAGTACGGTTGTGTTTAAAAGTGCCCCGGGCTTTGTTTTTAAATCTCGATTTGAAAACCTGATTTGTCCCTCACGCGGAGCGCTAAAGGCATCAGGCTGAAGCTGCAGCCGGAGAACTAACTGAACAAAGAAGGAGGAAATTTGTAGAAAAGTCTCTCAGAGAAATAGATTAAAGATTATTCAATATCCCTGCTGTTAAAAAGTTAAAAGCATAGAATAAAGAAGAACACAAAAATGCGATGTGGGGATGGTTCGTAATCCAAAATACGATGTGGGGGTGGTTCGTGATCCAAAACTCTGTCTAATAGAGCCTTAATTTAAAAATACTGAATTGTTTCAAATCATTTTGAATAAATGCAGCATAGTATTTTTATTTTTTTATTTTCAAGTCTGTAGCGACATTGGCTTCCATTCAAATACACCTGGAATGCATTTTTAGTTTGAATTATCTATTTAGATGTTAAAAGATACGCAATTTTACCATGCGTAATTTTGAAACCATATTTTTCCGGAATATTGTCTGTTTTGCTGTTTGTCATAAGGATATTTGTAAATAAGTAAATAAATGAGATACATTATGTATTTCTGCCATTTTTTTCCTTCATAACCTTTATTGGTCAACATCCGTGATCACTGTTAATTTATACTTATAATATAGGTAGCATATTATTTGCCATGACTACAGTTTGTTACTGCCAGTAGGCCACTAGTTTTACGCAATTGCAATTCTTTTACGATATCAAAAAAGTTTTTTTTAATAACCTAACTTATTTATTCAAAACAGGTCCGTGTTACTCTTGGGTAGGCGTCGCAAGTGCAATACTGACAGTAGCAGTAGTCTTTGCAGGAACCAGTGGCTCAACGGAGTCTGCACTCTCCGCGTGGAGTGGGCCTAAGTGGGCAACTGGGCACGGGGCAGAAGCACTGGGCATGATGGCGAGAGGAAGGAGAGGGGGGCTGCTTTACCACAAGAATACTACGAACCTACAAATAGTAGCGTTAGTTGATAAACAAAACTCTGGCGGAGTGGACGCTGGTTTAACACAACACCATCTACACAACACACAACACGATATTGCCGATGTTTTGTCGTAGCCAAAATACTCAATATTACTCTGTAATACAATTAGCAATTGTAATAATTTGAGTTTTTCCGCATTTTGCGACTACACTACGACTTACACTTAATCTTCGCCTATTATTAATTTGAGTTTTACCGCATTTTGCGACTACCCTACTACTTACACTTGGTCTTCACCTATTATTGATTTGAGTTTTACCGCATTTTGCGACTACCCTACTACTTACACTTGGTCTTCGCCTATTATTAATTTGAGTTTTAGCGCATTTAGCGACTACACTACGACTAACACTTGATCTCCGCCTATTTACTATTTATTTACTTGAGTTTTATCGCAATTTTGCGACTACACTACGACATACACTTGATCTTCGCCTATTATTAATTTGAGTTTTACTCATGTCTAAACGTATAATAAAAATGTAAATTCGAGGGGTTAGAATCGCAGAGGCGCATCTCTGCGTATTTTGTATGTGAGATGAGTCTTTAAAATAAAATAATGCGCATGCCAATGTATCAAAGGCTTTTGAAGGATAGAAAAATACTAATGCTTAAAATACTTAGATTTGGCCATTCTACGTGCATTTAATGAATCTTCATGAAAACATTTTAATATTTTTTTCCATTTATGAAAATTTTAGAAAAATGTAGGATTCCAACTCAATTTCATCATATGAATAGCCCAAGCTCATTATGCAAACACATAATACTGGTGCAGACTTGTGAAAAATCACGGGATAGTCTGAATTCTTGACAACAAATCAGATCCAATTTTGAAAATGATTTTTTTTAAATCTTATATTATAGACAGGTAAGTTATCGCTTGTCTGAGTTCTTCGCATAATCAGTTTAAAAAAAATGATACTTAAATTTAAAGTAATTTTGAGTTCATTGAACCGAAATTATTATCTATTTTTGATGAATCTCTAGAGCAGTTAAATTTTTTCTTGTATTTGACGTACAGCTAAATTTAATTTAAAACCGTTTATTTTAAATGTGATCTTATATAAAATCATAAAACGCAAATAAAAATGGTTGCTTGACCAAATGGTAAAACGAACTCGAAGTCAATAATTAAAATAAAATGTTCAAATGTAAACATTGCGCTGTAGTAGGGCGTGGGTTGGAAATAAGCATGTAATTAAAATACAACAATTACTCTGCAGTAAATAAAATATGGTAAAGTTTATTAATCCATATTTCCTTCGTTCAAATGTAACAAGTTACGTACCTACCTTTTTTATTTTATTCCACTTATATCTTGAAGAGTTGTCTGAAGTTTCAACAGGATTTTTTCAAACCTATTTTGCGTTCATTTTTTTTTTCGCACACACTGAAGAGTCGTTTTCAAATAAAGTTTTATATTAGTTTTGCCCAAGGGTAATGAATTTATCGTGTCTATATTCAGACAATATCGCTAATAACTTAAATATTACTGTAATAGTAAAGTTATTAAATAGGTACCAAAGTCTGAAGCACTTCTAAAATGCCGACCTTTTAGAGATGAAGCATAGAAAGGCTTAGATAATATACCTAGCGTTACTCGTATGGCAAAAAATGAGGTAGGCAAATATCTAAAGCTGGAGACCAGAATGTACATAAAACTATTTTCTACACAAAGAACAAGAAGAACAAGAAAAACTGGAAGAAAAGGAAGAACATGAAGAACAAGAAGAACAGGAAGAACAAGAAGTATAAGAAAGCGAGGTTAACAAGAAGGATAAGAATAACACGAATAACAGGAAGAAGAACAATTACGAGAAGAACAAGAATAACAAGAAGCACAAGAAAAAAACAGGAGGAGTAGGAAGAATAGGACTAACAGGAAGCACAGGAAGAACAGGAAGAACCGGCAGAATAAGAAAAACAGGAAGAACGGAAAGAACAAGAATACAAAGAAGATCAAGAATAACGAAAAAGATGAAAATAAAAAAAAGATTGTAATGAACAGGAAGAACGAAAGAACAAGAAGAAGAATAAGTTTTATTTGCGTTACCAAAGATCAGCAGTCATCAACATCGATTAGTACAATTCGTGAACGTTGTAATGTTTTCATTTTGCAGTTTGCACTAGCGAGCGGCCAGATGCGACGCGTAAATCCGTTTCTGCGTCGACGATCCTGGCGTGATGAAGTAAAAATAGAATAATTTAAACAAACTGTTGGAACCGTTCCAGATAGAAGGACTAAATCCTGTCAGCGGGATAATACGCATTTTACAAAGATTCTTAATGATTGTTACACTGCTCCCGTAACAGTATTTTCTCAGAAACAAGATAGTTTGATTTTAAACAAATAAATTAATTTTAAAAGTCATCAAACGCCGGAATTTTTTCCAGAAGAGTTTCATTGAGAGTACAATTCAATAGCTTGAGTTAATGGTTTCACTTGATTCTAATCGGTGATCTTCAGCATGTTTGAAGCCACATCCGTCACCTTCCAAAAAAGTACCAGCTCTTGCTGTTCTCTTGATGCATCCCTTCAATATTACGGCAAGTGCCTCCATATTTCACAGCAAGATAAATGTCTAGTTCGGTGATCGTAAAGTTCATAAAAATTGCAGCGAAGATGATGCAATGATTTTAAAATCCCCATTAGCCAAATGAAGCTGCTTAGGCAATCTTCCCAGATTTTATTTGACCACAAATTACGGTTTCAATATACGTACATAAGTCAAATTCATAAGAAGATCTAACCTAATAATCTAGCATCAAAATAAAAATGACCAACATGAAAATGTTTCCAACCTGATTTATCGGAAATATATTCAAATCAGTACTTCTACTTTTAGTAACGCTGTGGGCATAAAAAGGGAAAACAAACATCAGGAGATCGAGAGGAGAGACAGAAGAGATAGATGAAGGAAGGAGACAAGAGTTTAAAACAGGATTTGAGAGGAGGACGGGGGTGCAAATGACCTTATTAAGAGCGCGCAGGAGCGCCGAGAAATTTTAACGATAGGTATTTGTAAAAATTATTTCTATTTCGTTCATCTCAGCGGCGACAGCAAAAGCGCTATCGGTGTATTGGTGAACCCCAATGCGTGTGTGTGCGTGGCTGCAGGTGTTGGAAGCACGAATCGTCGCGCCGCGCCCGATAGCGACTTCGCGTCATATTATCGCGATCAGTTCTTATTATTTCATTTACTGTTATTCATTTATTCCAAAAATTAAGTAGGTGCCTAGGTACATATTCGTAATAAAATAGCGAGGTCTACATTATTTAATATTGTATTGTACTTAACTTTATTATTATTATTACTTACTACAAATATGTACGTAGATACATTTATTTTGCCTCCGTGGTTGAGGGGTAAGGCTCTCAACTTCGAGTCCGGAGGTCTCGGATTCAAATCACGGCGTGCGCAAGTAAATTGATTTTAATTAATTTATGTTGTTTCACAATATTAAAAATAATATTCATTAAAAAGAATATTAATTTTTTATTTTTTTTATTTTTTTTTTTTTATTATTTAACATTATAAATGATAACAATATGCAGACTTATAAATAATTTGTTCATTATTATTCTATTTCTCCATAAGTTGAGCTCCAGGAGCTCGTGTTTATGGGAGGAGTCTTTACATTTAGTTCTAATGATTTAACAATAATCAAAAACTTTTGAAATAAATACAAACATAATATTAACATAGGTACACAAATTAGAAAATTGTTTTTTTAAAGATAATTAAAATAATTCATCTTTTTACAGATTAAGTAAGCGTGAGGAAATTAAGGGTACAATATATCAAGAAAAATTTAGAAAAGTAGTTTTTTTTAAAGACAATCAAATTAATATATATTTTTTACAGATTGAGTAAGTGTAAGAAAATTAGGGGTACAATATATCATTATCCAATTTTAGGGACTTAATTAACTTTTTGAATTGTTCATAATTCACAGTTTCGGTTACACTAATTTTATTTTTGGACAATAATATATTGTACCATCTCACACCTAAATACGAATAGTGGTGCTGAGCCGTGGTCGTTCTAAGCATAGGAATGGCTATTAAGCCATTTGTTTTGAATCTATTGCTTATGCTATCTGAGGGGTGAATTTTATAAATAAAATATTCTTTATAAATTTGATATAAGGCGATTCTCTTATACAATTCTGTTATAGATGGTACATTAAATTCCTGAAATATCTCTAAAGTAGGGGAGTCATATGGTTTTCTAAGGATGATTTTTATAATTATTCTTTGAATTGTAATTATGGGCTGTAAAGAAGCCTTAAAAGCCCCTCCCCACCCAATAATCCCGTACTGCAATAAGGACTGAATTAATGCATAATAGACAATTTTGATAGTTTTCTTATTTAAAATATTTCGTATATTATAGAAAATATAGATAAGTTTTCTTATTCTTTCAACAGTGAGATTAATATGGTCTTTCCATTTAACATTTTTATCTATTAAGATACCAAGATATTTTATATTGGATTTATGATTTAGTTTCGCGCAGTCCGTATTACATGTATCGTCATTTACACAGTTTTTAGAATGAATTGTTATGTTAATTAGGTTATTTGGCACATCTTCTTGTAGAGTGAAAGGAATACAATATGTTTTTTCTGTGTTAAGTGATAATAAATTGCCATCGAACCAATTTTTTATAACCTTCATATCCTGATTCGCTGCATTGGTAATTTCGTTCCATGTCTTTTTTTCGATAATTATTGCAGTGTCGTCAGCAAAGGATATAAGTTTACCATTAAGTGATAATTTAAACATATGGTTAACGTAAATTATAAATAAAATTGGTCCAATAACAGTCCCTTGGGGAATTCCAAATTCTAAAGTTTCATCTACGCTAAGTGAGTTATTAAGTTTTACTTTTTGGTTTCTTTGAGTTAGATAGCTTTGCAGCCAATACCTTACCTTACCAATAATACCGATATCATTTAATTTATTAATTAGTTTTGTATGGGAGATACTATCAAAAGCCTTACGTAAATCAATGAAAATGCCAAGGCATTTATTTTTTTTATCTAATGCACGGTATATAGTTGAAGTTAGTTCTGCAATGGCATCATGAGTGCCTAGTTTCTCTCTAAATCCAAATTGGCTAGGACTAATTATTTTATTATTTTCAATATAGTATAAAAGTTGCTTTTTTACGATCTTTTCGAAAATTTTTGCAATGTTTGAGACAACAGATATGGGTCGATAGTTTGATATTTCTTCAGGGCTGCCAGATTTAAAAACGGGTGTTACAATAGATTTTTTATAAACGGAGGGGAATATTCCACTATTTAAACTAATATTTATAATGTGTGTAATTGGAATTAATAATTCATTATAATTTTTCAACATTTCTACTGTGACTCCATCAAACCCTGGTGCAGATGCACCTTTTAATTCACTTATAATATTTTTTATGTCATCTGTTGTTACCGGTTTGAAAACTGACAGATTATTTTGTTTGTGACAGTCCTTTTCGAAATTATCTATTTTATAATTTTCATCAATCCGTGTAGCTAAATTTTGTCCGACGTTAGCGAAATATTTATTGAAGGCATTAGCACATTTTGTCGGTTCCATTAGGGCATTAATAGAATTTTTTCCGATATTAATTTTTTTAATTTGAGTTTTTTTGTTTTTTCTACTATTTATTTCATTTATTGTTTTCCATATATGTTTTACATTTTGTTTAGCCACATCAATTTCATTTTTGTAAAAGTTTTCTTTAGTTGTTTTTAGTAAACAGGTTAATTTGTTCCTAAATTTTTTATAATCTGTGTATATTTTTTTATCTAAGGGAAATTTCTTTGTCAAGCGATATAACTCTTCTTTTTTTCTAATAGACACGATTAAGCCATGTGAAATCCATGGTTTTATTTTTTTGAATTTTGATTTAATTTTTATGGTTTTAATATCTGTTGATGCTGTAATATAATTGCATAGTATATTATCAAAAATATTTGCGCATGTTTCAGCACATGTTGATTCTAATACGGAACGCCATGTTTCTGTTCTTATTTTTAGGCTTAATTTATGATGGTTTAGTGAATTTTTTGTAAAAGTATTGCATTTTGAATCAATATAATTATTAATATTAAGTTTTTGTATATAGATGCAAGTGTGATGATCAGTAATATTATTTTTTAATATTATCGTGTGTAATTTGTCGGTATCTTTAGTGTTACTCCATATGTGGTCGATACAAGATGGACGTTGACCCGTAATTTCTCTAGTATATTTATTTATACACAATATGAAATTCATTTCCGTCATATAATTGATAAATTCAGTTTTTATTCTGTTACTATTTTCGTTTGAAACATCTATGTTGAAATCGCCGATTATTGTTATGTTCTGTTTATTTTTTTTTGATAAGATAATGCTTCTCAATTCATCCATAAATGTGTACTCGTTTGATCCGTGTGTTCGGTAAATTGCAATAATATTAAAACACATTTTATTTACATTTAGATTAATATCTAAGCAATTAACTCGCTGCATAGGTACTTCTTCCACTGCGATGTTTGAATAGCAAGATTTAACAAATACAACAATACCACTATTTCTATTAATAGCACAAGATGTTGCGAAGTAGGTATATTCTGGTATGCAAAATTTATTGTATACGTTGGTGAATGCTTCCGTTAAAACTATAACGTCCGGTTTATGATTTAGTAAATTAATTGAGAGTAAAAATTCATTGAAATTTTGTTTCATTGATCTGATATTTAAATGGAGTACAGAGAATGAATTTGTTATTTTATCCACGATTTTATTACAATCTTTTAAAGTATGACAAATATATTCTGAAATATTAAGCGTTTTATCTAATTCCTCAGTGAAGAAATTATTCATTTTAAAAGAAATAAGGAAATAATATTGTTATAACTAATTGTCAAAAATGAATTTGATTTTGATGACAAACTATAAATTAGCAGCATATGTTCACGGATAATATCAAGGTTGACTTGAAATAGTTTTGGTGACAATATTGAACATAGCATTATATTACTAGTGATGATATTATGAAGATGATACATACTATGTAGTATATTAATTTTGTTTTGTATAAATAATATTTTACAAACATTAACACTTTGAGAGTAGGCTAATATTTTAATGTTGTGTTTTTGTCTTAAAATTTTACAGAAATAGTTAATTAAATATTTTTTGGATATTACTGATAAATCGTTATCTCTTCGATGGTAGATTAATAACATTGAAATGTTTCTCAATTGTTCGAAAGTTTTAACATTAATAGCTAAATTGTGCGAAAAGTCAGAAAAGTGTGAAAAGTCAGAAAAAAAGCGTATTTGAAACAAAAATATAAAATTTGGTATTGAGTCTTTAATCTTGTTAAGAATTTTAAAGTTAGTTATTAAGAATGTTAAAGTAGGTACATACCTATTCATAATTTATACGCCCTTGGGCAATAGTCATCATTTTTTTTAAATACATACAATTTTTGCTATTTGCTTTATGATTTGTATCGTTTGTTGACTTGAAAGTGTTGTTTTGGAAATCACAATTTTTGCATTTCTCTTCTTTGTTTTTATTGGGACAGTCTTTCCAAGGATGGTCCATGGCGCAGTGCAGGCACGAAGCATTCTTGTCCTTATTAAAGCAGTTGACAGCTGAATGTCCAAATCTCAGGCAATGGAAGCATTGCATTATTGGATTAGCATCCTCCACCCGCACTCTGTGGTATCCAATATTAATTTTCTCTTTAGATATGAGATATTTCCTAAGTTTTCCACTTGTTTCGACTATATAGTTTGTAAGATTGTTTTGTCCTTTTGGTTTAAGCATTTTTACTAATTTTACTGAGTTTTTCGGATCTTCATCCATGATGATTTTAATTCCATCATTTTGGGTTATCAATGATTCTATTATTTCTTCTTCTGATAGGTCGATGGGTAGGTTTCTGATGAATAGTTTAGGATTTTTTTTTCTAATTCTTTCGCGATCATAGTATTTTTGAAGACTATATTTATTTCTTCTGTTAGTTTTTTTGCGTGATCCTTTTTGGGGCAAGAGATGATTAGTTTCTTATTTGATGCTTTTTGTACTCCATTTACTGCAATCCCCAAATGCGATGTTTTAATTTTTTTAACTATCATGTCTCGAATATCATCAGATGTTGTATTAGTATTTTCACTTGCAATTATTAATGAGTATTTGGCCTCTGGTATAGGTATTGAGAAGGTTGACTTGTTGTACGTAGTATTAGTTGATTCCTTTTTTTCCTTTAAATAATTTTCAATTTTTTCTGAATGTTTTTCTTCATTTAATATAAGTTTATTTTGTAGCTCAATTATTTTTTCTTGTAGTTGAAGTTTTTCCTTGCACCATATTTCCTCTAGCTGGTGTATATCTTGTTCTATGTTACTCCTTTGTTTTGCCTCTTTGACAGATGAGCATTTTCCTATTTCAATTTTAATTGAGTCAATTAATAATTGGACACTTCGGTCCATAATGAGTTATTTTTTTTTTGCGGGCTGTCTGGTGACTAAACGCAGCCAGCCTGCTTTATTTTTGCAACAACAATATGTTAAACTGGGTATCACTGTGGTTTGTGGTTACTGAGTTTATCGAAATTTCTGTCCGTGCGAGCTGCACGGCAGCAGAAACTAGACTGATTAAATATAATATAAAATAATTGTCTGGAGAAATAATGATACACGCGGCGACTTAGTTACGGCCAAATCAGCTATCAGCTTACAGGGTTTTGTAATACTAGTCCAATTAAGTCGCCAATTGGGGAATCCACAGTCTCACTGGCTCCAGACGGGAGCAGTTCGGACTCCTGTGCGGTATTCACATAAAAAAGTCACGTCGCAACTCGCAACTAGAGCGCCTGCTGTTCGCTCATCACCTCAGTCACATCGCGACTTGTGCGTAGTTATATACATGTGACTGCCTGCTCCGAGCTCATCTTCTGAACACGCACAAGTAAATGAGACTTGTGGGTGCGTGTATACGGGTTGCTGCACACATAAAAAAGGAGATATCAAATATAAAGCACGAACACACCAACTGCACATTTTCCGATTTAAAATTTGTGAAGGAACGACGAAATGGTCTTCTAAGCCAGTATGTTTTCGAGTGCAAAATGTGCAAGAAAATAGAATACGTACACTCCGAAGACCCGAAACGGAAAATGTCTATAAATACTGCTGTCGTCGAAGGAGTGATGTGTACAGGAAATGGGTATTCACAATGGAATGAAATTTGTGGGGTTTTAAATATGCCAAATATGGATTGTATGACTTACACGAACATAGAACAATGTTTAGCGCCAACAATTGAAGAATGTGCCTTAGAAGAAATGATCGCAGCTGGTGAAGAAGAAAAAAGGCTAGCCATTTTAAACGGTGACGTAGACGAGGGTGGCTATCCTTTGGTAACGGTGGTTGCAGATGGCTCCTGGGCAAAGAGGTCGTACAAAAGTGGATTTAGCTCCTCATCTGGCGCAGGGTGCATAGTTGGACTACGAACTAAAAAGTTTTTATTTCTGGGAGTGCGAAACTCATACTGCTGTATATGTGCTAGAGCTACTAAACTACACATAGTTGCTTCTGAGCACAGGTGCTTCATAAACTGGCGTGACAGTGCTAATGCCATGGAAGCCCACATTATAGCAGAAGGGTTCTCGAGAAGCATGGAAATGCATGGATTGAAATTTAACAAACTAGTTGGTGATGGCGACTCCAGCATCATGAAAAAAATAATGCAACAAATGCCATATGGTCATAACCTTATAGTACAAAAAATAGAGTGCAAAAATCACTTTCTCCGCAATTTTTGCAACAAAATGAAAGCACTTGGAAAAAAAACCAACAACGCTAAAGGCTTTGTACCAGTTCATATAAGGAAAAAGGTTGAAGCAAACGTTTTAGGCATGAGAAGAGCTGTAGTTGGAGCAGTAAATTACAGGAAAGAGCAAGAAAACACAGTACAAAGTGATAAAATAAAAAAATTGAAAATGGACATAAAAAATACCGTAAATCATGTGTTTGGTGATCATAAAAATTGTGCATCGTACTATTGCAAGCCGGAGAAGTATACTGATGATCCAAATTTAGTAAGCGATCTTTGAGATTGTGGAATATGGACTGATATCCAACAATTCTTATTGTCTCTAATAGAAAATGCAGAAAGTCTTATTATTGACGTGACAAATAACACTGTGGAGCAATTCAACAACGTTATCGCCAAATTTATAGGTGGAAAAAGGGTAAATTTTACTACAAGAGGATCTTACCAAGCAAGATGTTTTGGAGCAGTAGCTTCGTGGAATAGTGAATTGGCAACCCATTCAAGAATACAAAAGAAAATCCAAGGCCACAGTCCCGGCAAATACACGAAGCACTTTATAGAGAGAAAACGACGTTCGAAGGAGAATACATAAATGTGTCGAAAAAAAAAACTAAAGTATTATGAAAATACGACAGAAAAAAGATAAAAAGTTACAGGGCCCAATGAAAATTATGGTCAATTGGAATTAGAACCAGATATGCCACCTGAAATATTTGAAACGAAAAAAGAGGAATTTCTCAAAGAATTATCTTCAACGAATAAGGAAGAGCTCGAACGGAATACGGTAGGCCAAAGCAATAACAATCTGTGGGCAATTGAAAGACGTAAGCGGATAACGGCGTCTAACTTTGGAAAAATATATAAGCTTCGGCAAAAAACTTCAGTTACGGGAGTATTAAACTCTTTACTGTACTCACAATTCAAAGGAACTATGGCCACAAATTATGGAAAAGAAAATAAAAGCCTAGCAATAGAGCAATTTTCAAAAAAAACAAGTTTGCAGGTATCCGCTTGTGGGCTATTTATCGATAAAACCAAAAACTTTTTAGCGGCAAGTCCGGATGGCCTTATCGGTGAGGATTCTATAATTGAAATTAAATGCCCTTATAGTATAGCAAATATGTCACCAGAAGAGGGAATTCCACAAAAGATAATTGATTACTGTAAATTGGAAGACCATTCTTTAACATCAAAACGGAATCATAATTACTTTTACCAAGTACAAGGCCAGTTACATATTACTCGTCGTAATTATTGTTATTTTGTTGTGTGGAGTCCAAAAGGTTTGCTCTATGAAAAAATTGAGAGGGACGATGAAATCTGGCAAAAAATCGTTCCACTGTTAGAAAATTTCTACCACCAATGCCTTTTACCAGAAATAATTGACGGTCGCATACCAAGAAATTTACCGGCGAGGGAAAGGTCTGGACCATAAATTGTTTTAATTTCATTGTGTAGATGTTAAACAGTATTTTTTTACAATAAAGCGTTTAAAAACAAAAAATATTAGATCATTGAAGAAGATTGAAAATGTCAAGTGATGTAGGAGGTATTCCCAAAGGTGCATTTTTCTGTAATAATATAACGTATTAAAAAAGTTAAATAAAAACTAAACTAGTTATGTGTATGTACCTAATATGTAGCACAATAAACAATATGGTGCCTCTTATACATAGATTTCAATATTCATTTGTATAATATGATATTATAATAACATAATCGATTCAACAACATGTGGTAGATGCATGTACCACTGAACATACGCTGTACCAGCATTCCATCAAACGATCAGTGGTGTATGTACTTACCATCACAAATTTTCTTGTAAAATATAATTTTTTTGAAAAAAAAATCTAGAACAATATATTTAGTCAAATATAAAAGTTTTTTTTTGGTTCGGTAGTTGTATCTTAAAAAAAGTGTACTATAAAGGGATAATATTATGTTGAGTACAACCTTCAAAAGTTATCAAAAAATATTTTAATTAATTTTTGTGTTCCATATCCAACTCGGCAATACGGAACGGAATCATCTCGGGGTCTGTCTGTAACAGGTGTTTTTTTTTCAATTTTTTTCCATTAATTTATTTGACGTAAACAAATTAAATTTGTCACAATAACTTTAGTAAATAAGCTCGGTAAGTATTGGCACACTCAAGATAAGTCACCAAACAGAAAAATAATTTAAAAAAAACATCGATAACTCGGGACATGACAACACTAGTGGACTAGTGTATCGATATAATTATTGAGAATGTCACATCACTTCGTTGACTGTATACGTATTCAACAAAACCCTCTCCGCCCCCCCTCACCCCCGAATACTGAGAGAAAGGGACACATGCACCTCAGCCTGATAATACCTAAATAAAATTGTCAAAATCGAGGTTTTGTAGTCCTCATTTTTCTACTCCAAAACTGAACCGATTTCCAAGATTTTTTTTACCAAATGTATTGGAAGAAAACATTCTATGTCTGTACGTTTTGCTTTTTTTAAAAATACATCGTCTTATTTGTATACTGAACGTTTGTTGATGGCGTTAAAAAAAGGCAATTTTAACAATTTTTGAAGGGTTATAACTCCTATAAAAAGTAACTTATCAAAAAAATCAAAACGTACCGACACGCTTGCGGTCAATATTCATATTATGTAAAAAAAATATTTTCTCTAGTGTCAAAATCCAGAGAGGGAAATGAGGAATACGTTTGTATGGAAAAAACACCACCCGGTTTCCTCTTAATTGTGTCGCAAGCGATAGCTGACAGTGTTATCCAAACAGAATTATTCTTTTGGGAAGATGTGCTATCTACCTACTGGCTCAGAAATCCACAAATTACAAAACAAAGTTTTTGCAATGGCGTATTTTTTAAAGTGAAGTTGGATCCAGTTTTTCAATAAAATTAATTCTGTAGTAAAGCAGACATTTGAAAGATAAAAAAGGGACGCTTAGGTCATTGAACACGAACATGTAGATAGGAGTATCGGTGTAATACATACATACCTGTACGATGCGCAAAGGAAATAAGTCGAGAAGGGCATGGAAAGATCAAGGGAATAATTATTTGAGTAGGATCAAGGAGGGTGCACAACAGAATAGTAGGCAAGTTTTAGACTATGAATGCATGTGCAGTGTGGAAGAAAGAGAGGAAAGCCAAGACAGAATTACACGGCTTCTCCACTCTGATTAAAATGATTAAGTTTCGGCTTGCTCAAGACAAATTAACTCTATGACTTAGATAAAATATCTATGGTTGTTTTATTTAGCTTCTGGAAGTAACATGCAGCCGTTATGCTTATTAAATCGTAAATCACACTACCTGCCGATTAAACAAATCATGAAAAAATAAAACAAATCCGTTCTTAATGTTATAATGGTGGTAGTCACAATATACACACATGATACTTTAAATAATTTATTATGGCTACTAAAACCAATAGGCTTTAATTTAATAAGTCTTCGATCATTAGTGCTGCTTGTTTATTCACCCCTGACTAGCGATCAATCTGTAGCACCAAAGGATCAGGTGTTAAATAATAATATTGTTGGTCTATAAATAATAGTGGAAAGGCAACACTACTTGTATTGGTTCGTTACCCTGCCTGCAAGCGTTTGTTTTAGTTGGTTTTTGACGTATGGGGTTTAAAATACCCAACGTATTAAATTTACATTCAAAATATGTTATGTATTAACTTCAATGGTCAATTTCAATAATCACATGTGTTTTATGATTTTTTTTAGATGGTTTTCATAATAATAATATTTCATTGATTGGCATAGCGCCGTTTTTGTGATAAATCACCTCAATTAATATTATCCATTAACCAAGCAATATAAAGATAGGTCTCTGGGGCCAGTGAGACTATGGCATTCCCATGGGTTGTGAAGCCGAAAGTAGTGGGGAGGGGAAGGAGATGGGGAAGTGGAAGTTGGGGAAGGATCTGGTGGTGGGACTTCTCAGATCTGGTCACCAAAGATGGCCAAAGTCATTTCAAGCTAATTTTCAACGGCCAAAGCACATTGAATGGTGGTCTTACACCAGGGCGATATTGAGAATATCCTCGAGTCTGGAATGTGCCACAGGTATACTACATACTATTTTAAATGAATAAATTATGAAATAACACAAATTCATAAAATATAATTAACTAGTGTACGTCGGGAATTGAACCCGCGACCTTCGGATTGCTAGTCGAGAGCCTTACCCCTCGACCACGGAGGCCGTCAAGCTATTTATGGAGAAAACCTTTCTAAATTTTGATATGTCGAATCAGATCCAAGAAGTTACCGCCGGTGGTCGTGAAAATATTATTATTTATAAGCAATTTTTTGTTTGGACAGGTTGCTTCACAGAATTTGAACAATTCATCAATTTTAAAGTTGATTAAGGACGGGTTGTTTCGGAGAATCTGAACAATTCATCAAATTTCAACGTTCATTTTCAAGTTCTGTGAAAGATTTTTTCAAGTTCTGTTTTTATTTCAGTTTTTTCAAGCAACTAGCCTACAATGATATAAAAACAGAACTTGAATAAGTCTTTCACAGAACTCGAAAATGAACGTTGAAATTTGATGAATTGTTCAAATTCTCCGAAACAACCCGTCCTAAGAGTTTTATGATGATTCTATTCAAGTTTCAGTTTTGTCAAACAACTGGCCAATAATGACATAATTACAAAGCGCGAATAGAACCTTCACAGAACTTGATGATCAACTTTGAAATTTGATGTATTGTTCAAATTCCATGGAACAACCAATTAGACTTTAATTAAAAATTATTATTATTTATTTCAATTGGTCGAAATTGCAAACGAAGTCTATCTTTTTGGATAGTTAGGCAAATATTTTATGAAGTTGTTGTCAGTTATTTCAGGGTTAAACATAAGTTTATTCTTACATTAGGCCCAGTCGTGTTAAAGAAGAGAGAGGTGAAGGAGTCCCCTTTTAAAAACAGGTCCCAGTTTTTTGCCCCTACGGTACCATCTGGAGAGATGCATTAAGAAATACAGCATCTCGGCACCTTACCAAAAAGATTAAATAATATCCTAAATGTTGTATTTAACAGTTCTTCTTCCAGTGAGTTATTAATGATAATATTGTGTCACAATCTCATTTTTTTTGATGTCTCAGATATTCCCCAAGGTTTATCAATAGTACTTTTATAATCGTAGAAAATTCACAAGTCTTATAAAATATATTTTTTTGCTGCTTCCTTTCCTGCTTTTTCGAGTGAATACAATTAAAATCAGTACTATTTTGAAGCAGATTACGCATGAATTAGCCAGGCAGACTTTGAATAACCGTGTTATTTTCTATAAAGAGCATTTTGTCTCGGAAGGGTTAATTTGTTTTCTGGTTTACATGCTTAGTTGCCTGATGGGTATCGCCATAAGTTGTGCACCGGTGCACAGATACACGTGGTCCGGTTCGGTTTATTTAACACGGGCAGTGGTTTGTGGGCATATCAATAGATGGCAGGTTGTATCGGGGTGGGTGTGAAGGGACCAAACTCGCTTTTCAGTTTTTTTTTGCGAAGATGGCCAATCGGCTCGGACTGGACTGGTCTGACTTGCTCGAAATAAAAATAAAAGTATTGATAATGTTACGAAAAGCCGTATATATAGAAAAAGGTTAGATATTTTTACTGTATTCCTTTCGTGTTATTTCTTTGCAAAAGATTTAAAAGGTTAGTTAGGTTTTTTGGCTGGAACATAATCAATTAAAAAATAGCTCTCTCGGATGGATATTGTCAAAGTAAAAGATACATGAGTTTTTAGATAATTAAATTTCTGGAGTGGAGCAAGATAGGATGGAATTTTCAAGAAAAACATGATTTAAACATACACGGTTTGAAAGTATTGGACTGATAATAATATCAATATCCCCACGTGTGTCTTGCTGTAAACGCACTAACAGGGAGGCACTGTACAAGTAAATTTATGTAAAAATTGTTATTTATGTATCTTCATATTTTAAACAACCTAAAATTTAGTTTTCTGTTTGTTAGTAATGTTCATGTTGATAGGCATTTTTGACTAGAAATCTTCCGGGTCCTTTCAATCCTGTCAAGATGGTAGCCGTGTTTGATGAATACCTTTTTATTCCGTCAGAGAGCGCTCACGTGCTGTCAAATCTGAATAATTAACATTATGCCATGTCCACTGTTCACAGAAGAAGAACAAACAAGAGACATATATTAACGATAATGTGTAAAAAAGGATAAACATGGAAGCAGCGACAAAGTTACTCAAATCAACAGAAGTCAAAGACAATTAAGAGAAACATCACTCAAGTTTTTTTCACTAGAGTGTGGAACGATTGAGGATCATTTCCTCGAACTTCGCAGTATCTTACGAAGATCTTACATTAATTCATTATAATTATTAGATCTTCCTCGGCCAAACTGTATTATATTATGTTATATTTTCCTCTCGGCTGAAAGTCTCTGTCCTCGTCTCTGTCCGAATGGAAATGACCTTATTCTTTTTGTCACAGCGTGTTATTGAGAGTCGTAAAATCTTCGTTAAACCGGGCACGAGCCACGATTGTTAAATAAATTGTAACTGTTGTTGATTTTCGATTTTAAAACCCAGCCGGGCCGGTTTATCTGGGTTAAAAAAGGTCAAGACACTCGCACTCGTGAGGTTAACTCGGCTTTATATAATGGAGTCGCCTCATCGATGAACGAGGACTCACGGGAGCTTCGGCAAATAATAATGTTATGTGTAAGTAGCGTGCTTGTGTGTCGATGCTACGAAAACAATATTCAAAGGGTTATGTAGATGTTCTTCTTTACTATTATCGAATGATATAGAAATATTGCGTTTTATACAGCACTTGCTGATGTGTAACCGGCGTTGCTCTGGGTTTCCGATATTTTTTTTATTTCTTTTTATAGTGAATACCTCACAAGAGTCCCAACTGCTCCCGTCTGGAGCCAGTGAGACTATGGCATCCCCAATTGGGGGATGTTGTGAGGCTGAAGGTAAGTGGGGAAGGGAAATAGAAAGGTAGGGAAGTACCTGGCTATTCCGATCTAGTCACTAAACACGGCTAAATCCATTTGGAGCAACGTTTCAATTCTGAATGGTGGTCTTACACCGGGGCGATACTGGTAGTATCTTCCACTCTGGAACGTGCCGCAAATATACTATATATTATTTTAATTAATTAATTGTGAAATAACACAAATTAATCAAATAAAATTTATTTGCGCACGCGGGGTTCGAACCCGCGACCTTCGGAATGGCAGTCCAATGCGTTACCACTGGACTATGCCGGCCGTCAAAATATGTTTGATACATAGACATATGAATATTAGTAGACCTGCCCTAAGTGATTAAAAGCGTATTATCCCCACTCCCCATACCGGTTCCATTGGAACCGGCTGTGCTCGCGTATGGCCTCAAGTGAAATTTGAAAACGTGACGTCATCATTCTTGTGCGAACTATGGTCGAGGCATCATCGGTTCATTTTACGAAATAACACGGCAAAATGTTCACTTGTACTATGAAAACTTCTAAAAATAGATGTGAAAAAGAGAATAAACCCAATTGTGGTATTACATTCCATATATAAGCATTATTTTACTTTATTTTAAGCATATTCACATCGTATAATATGAATCAGTTGTTACTATCACATCGAGAAACGTCTGGACGCGAAACACAAAGCTGGTTGGTTACTGGGAAGTAAATTATGAACATTTATAAAAGTGTCTTAACTAAATACTTAAACGAAATATCCGACTCGAAAATGAACCGAATTTTTTTGCCGAATTTGGACTTCGCAAATTTGTTCATAACGTGGCGAGTAATTTGCGCTCCCATGTAAAAATGTCTATTCATTCCAAAGCAGATTTTACTTTTAAGAAGTAAATGGTGATATTATAATGCGAGATGCCTATTTACTGTCAGATTGATTTATTGACGAATCACAGTCAGCTTCACTCCCTTCGTTCTTCAACAGTTGATTTTACCCCTCGCCATTATCTTCTCGTCTATTAATTCCTATGTCTGTGGTTTGATATGTTTTGGAGTAATGTTATAAGTGTGTGAATTCTGGTGTACCAGAAAACTGGGAGAATTTTTAAGACGGCAAGAGCATTATCGTAACAATTTAAAAGATTATTTTATTTAAATATTTGTTTAACTTGATCGTGCCATTTCTGCCTTGGGTGTCCTCAACTTCTTCTACCTTTCATTTTTAGGGGCCTACGTTGTTCTTACGTCCCTTTCTTTATCACATACACCACATTTTTACCACACTTCAGTATGCGATTCATTTGACCGCTTCATGTCTTCCTAGGGTGTCCCCGACTTTGTCTGTCATTCACTAATGTATGCCACATCGTCACTATTAATAAAATACATTATATCAACTTTCATTCGACTCCACATCTCATTCCAGTGCTTAGATAATGCTTTAAGTCTTCCTCGGGCGTCCTTGACCTACCATTCTTAAAACTCTCTAAACACACTAATCTTTGATATTTTCAGCGAAATTGGTCCAGTAGTTTTAAGTCTATAGGGGACAAACAAAGAAACATTCAATCATACGTGTATATACATGGATTTCTTAACTAACTAACTAACTAACCATCACGCCGTTTTCCGCAAGGATAGGCAGAGATGACAGACCGCCAAACAACTCGATCTTGGCAAACACTCCCTGCCTCATTCACGTTCATTTATAGTATCATACTCTTCTATTATTCTGATGCTCGACATGGCCCGACACAAGTATCTGATTCAATTGGTCGTGCCATGACTTCCTCGGGCGTCCTGTGCTTCTGCTACTATTCACATTTGCATCATATATTCTCCTTACACTCCTTTCTTCGCTCATTCGCTCTACATGCCCAAACCATCTAAGCGTCCCTTTTTTGATCTTGCTCATTACGCTAACATCAGCCTTGCACTTTTTGCGGATCTCCAAATTTCTTACACTATCACACATGGTTTTACCACACATAGATTTCTGATATAATTTTAATATGCGATTCCTCCTATAATGATAATTATAAATGGAAAATGTTCCATGTGCAATAATTGAGGACTTATCTAGCAGAGAGGAGAGAAACCCGATGTTTTGGTCCTCTAGGCTACTGACCAATCAATGTTTTGACTGGATAATACAAAGCAGGAGTTTTTTACGACTGAGTAGATTTAGATTCTAAAAATTCCTTATCGGATACCTAGTTATTGATGGCAAACCAACATATTAGATACCTTATTACTATTTCAGGGAACTAGGATTAGACATGTCGTATCAACTGAATGTCAATTTTAGAAATTTTGCTAAATCAAACATTCCTTGAATGTTTTTGTTCAAGAAATAACTACGTCTTTCTTAAAATCATGTTTGAAGTATCGTATGACATGCAAAATAGTCAATAAAGCGTTGCCAATTTAGGTGTCACCTATTTACTAGGAACAAGCATGCACATTTTCACAATAAAACAATGAAGAAACTTATCTGTTATTTACCTTTGTTATATCAAGTACAAGTGGATGGGAAAGATGACATAGGGTACGTCCCGCGAAGTCATGACACAATAATAAAATAATTTTATAATTTGTATTTCGCCGATTTTGAGAAAAAATACATAAAAGGAAGCATTAAAATTTATTATCAGTTCTTAGGCTTTGTCTATTTTTATTATTCACAAACAAATACAGAAAACATACTTACCTGCCAGGTCTCTTCGGATAAATACATTTTTATTAGAATGTTTAAGCTTGGCGAAGATATGACTTTGCACGCTAGATTAAAACACTGGACATTAAATGATTTTACGTTTGCTATTTTATCCCCCATTCCTGTTGGTATTATATTTATTATAATTACTGAAAAAAAGGCCTAAAAATTCCACTAATATCAAATAAGTATGGTAGCAGAACACTTGACTATTTGATACTTGTGATTTATAACAAATTTAACGAAAACTTTAACTTGAAAAATAATGAGGAACCCTGTCCTAAACTGACAAAAAAGTGGTTAATAAATGAAAAAAACGTTTATCTATCCTAAACATTATATTTGGTATTAATATTTAAACTTAAGCTAATGTATATTATGTTATAACATTAAATGGTAGAACCTACAGACAAGCTGATTGTCACAGCTTTGTGGGACTACCCATATCTTATATTGTATTAAATGTAATTATATTAAATTTAATAATTTAATAATTAGAAGATTAGTGGCAAAAGTAGAGCTGATATTTATTTTAAAATACTGGAGAATTTGGGACAAGAGAATTTTATAAAATTAATGTAAAAAGCTCACAAATTCTTAGTTGTTTACATTTTGAATGCATTCAGTTATTTATAATGTCACGAACTGTTCTGACTTTAAGGATATAACTGTCTGAAAAGGTGCATTTTAAGTGTAGCTCTAAATTCTGTCAAGTCTGTGATATTTCTACTATCTGACTACTCTGCAAAGAAATTACTTAGTTAGATTAGGTTCAACCGTCTGTTATTGTCTAGTTAGAATTTGAACGTGGGTCAATTGGCAATCTTACCACCATTAAGAGATGGGTAATGTCACGACGCCACAATTGACACACTTCTTAAGCTGGGAGACTGGGGAGTGCTGGATAAAAGATTTGAAGTTATTATGCTTAAACTAGCTGGCGAGTGATATAAACCGACAATTGAATTTTCCGCGTCGCGTAATTAAAATTGTGCTCTTGAACAAAGACGAAATATGAGACGAAGAAAAAAAATTGCAGTAATCGTTTAGTTTAGTTTTCCAAGTTACTCACCTCACCTTAATTTCTTAAACAGTAAGTAATAAATAAATTAAAGGTTTCTATTAAGTTAAAAATGTTATTTAAGACAGGTATATATTTTTTGTGTTCTGGGATTTCACCAGGTACATCTTGTAACAATGATAAATGAGTAAGAAGTAGATATGAGAAGAACACACTAAGAAAAAATTAAATAATTAAACACTGATGTGTTAGATAGAAAAAAACGTACATATAAATGTGACGATCAACTCAATAGATAATATTAAAGGAACGAAAATATTATAAATAGCATATATTTCAGAAAGTGTGTACTTCTCTATTTAAATACAAAGTTTACGAGCCTCCTACAAAATACAGAAAAACAATAAATATGCTAGGTATAAAAAAATCAGATAAGATCTTTAGAGACTAGAAGAAGTTAAAAGTTTTGACAGCGAATAATAAAAAAAAACTTTGTGAAATGTATTCCATGTCAACAACATTCAAATGTAAACAAAGTGACCAGACAAACCCAATTTTAATGTATTTTTGGGACTCAGCTGATATTTTGAAAGGTAATAACAAATAACCACTTAGACAAATAATAAAAGCTAAAAGGAAGAACAATGATGAAGGCACAAAATAGATAAATGTGATAAATTAAAAAAAACAACTCTAATGTTTGCTAAAAATTAGAACTATACCGTTATTTCCTTCCTTCAAGAGTATTATCCTAGTCATAAGTTTTTTAGAAAAAAAGAATTATAATTTAAGTTGATAAATATTAGTATTACATAATTAACAAGTAATTTGGAGGAACCTGTACACTAGTTTTGCACAATCCTCAGTAAATTTCACTATTCGATCTAGTTTGACTTGGGAATATCTATTTAAAAAATATACATTTAGGTACACATTACCATTACGTTTATTAAACGAATGAAAACGCATCCTTACTTATAAATAGATATCAACAAAGGGCGTTGAAAATTTTCAGGTTTGAGAGATGCACTGAAAATAATAACATTTTAATAAAGCACACACCTATTCGAAGGTGACCGGGTATGTTATCAAAATGACAATCCAACACACCTCCAAAAAGTGAAATAAAGTCATGAAAAGTGATGAAACAAAAACTAGGTTAAATAGGTTACATAGTTAAACCTAGTTTTTGTTTTATCACTTTTAATGACTCCATTTTATTTTTAAAGGTGTTTTATATTTTGATTTTGATGAATGCGAACCTGAAATTAGGATTCGCCCCATTTACAAACATGGGCAGGTACTTAAATTTGAAATTAGGATTATCTAAAATTTAATTTGTTAAAAACAATTATCTGTTAGAATTAATGGTCCTTCTTCGTTGTTCGTGAAAGGGCATTTAAAAAGACATTTATATTTTATATCAGCCGTTCAATATTGGTCCATGTTGACTGGGTAACACAAGAGATAAGCCCAAATCAAATCGATACATAAACAAGAAGGAAAAAAGGATACAAAAAAGTTCGTTAAGAAAGTTCAGAAGTGCGTGATAAAGCTCATTTTTAACTTAGCCTTGCAGAGCTCTCATACGCTATGGGTCGGAGAACTTATCAGGGTTGGCAATCAATATTACAATACTAATGTTTTGAAATACAGTTTTTAACATTCTCCTGATGAACGAAAGGTTCTTCTGAAATGGCGAGTTTAAATAAAATTAAAGTGGTCAAAAACAAATTTTTGTGTTTCTATTTGTAAATTATGGCAAGCCTTGAAGTTAATGATTTTAAAAATACGTGTTATTTATTTCTTTATTTACGCCCTCTGGGCTTTCTCATAAAATACTTCTGATTAAATTACATTTGTGCATTCAAATTCTGTAACATTTATAATAGAAATGATATTATATTTAATCCCAGCTACATGTACCGAATAAGCAATTGAATTTATCAGTACTCACAATGTAGCAAACAATAGAATATACAAAATTAATCAAGGTAATACTCAAATTACAACAAATACAAAGAAAAGAGAAGAGAAAAAAAGTATTGATACCTGCCTAGAGTAAGTAAACGTACTGCTAAAATATCGTTGAACATTAGAAAGTTAATTTATTTTCTTGTTTTCAAAAATAGGGTGGGGGTAAATACAATTGTAAATAAAGACTTCACAATGTGGCATAACCACAATTTGCTAAATAAATGCCTTGAACGCCGGAACAGCTGTCACAATAATAAAAAACAAAAATATTTGCAAAACTTAAAAATAACCATTAAATTTGAAAAAAAGGCATTCATAAATAATAATTACCATGGATAATCTATGAGAGGATATTGTGTCAGCGCTTTATTAGCAGCAGACACATACCTGGAAGGATGACGAACCTCGTGCTGGCGCTGTCGGTGGACGCGGTGGATTCTCTCGCTGCAGCAGCTGGTCCAGTTTCTTCACCACCTAGGATTCTTGCTGCAGAGTCTCCATTTTCTATTTTAGTTAAACATCACAGCGGTGCTGTCAAGGTCTAGTATCTATGTGAGATATTGTGTGACCGCTTTATTAGCAGCAGACACATACCTGGACGGATGATGAACCTCCTGCTGGTGCTGTTGGTGGACTCTCTCGCTGCAGCAGCTGGTCCAGTTTCTTCACCACTTTCTTTCACCAGGATTCTTGCTGCAGAGTCTCCATCTTCTATCTTCTTGTCACCTGCTCCTGTACTTCATTTTACTTTACTTGACTTCATTTTATTTTTGTAATATATATATTTTTTGTAATACCTGCAGCAACTGTAAAGCGTCCCTGAGGTGATGTCTCACAAAAGCGGCGCTATACAAAGTATCCAAGAAGTAAATAAATAATATATGTAGTTTTCCCCAGCCCTGCGATCAGTTGAAGTTTTTTGTCCTTACGTCTCTACGGTTAGCCCCATAAAAGTAAATTATACGTTGTACCTCGGAGATAAGCAGTGGAGCCCCGGTGATTAGCTTTTGGTTTATGATGGCGACTACTACCAATACCAAACTACCCAAACTACGAATCTACCTAGTCTGCTTTGTTATTCTATCAGAGGTTATATAAAAAATGTAAACAAACACCCAGTCGAATTTTAGGAGACTTGCTGCCTATTCTTTGATGACCAAGCTTTGAGGCACTGTATTGTTTGGACTGATTCAATAATACTAATCCTAGTAGTTACGGGAAAAGTTACATAATTAGGTAGACCTCGCATCCAAAATAAGGATGTTTTTAATTTTTTCTTATCTAATAAATCAAAACCGAAATTTCGTCTGAAATCATAAGAATTGTATGTACTTACTTATATACCAACCCACTTAATTATAAACCATATACTTCAGGTAACATTTTTTTGGGTTTCAAATAAGCAATTATATAGATTGTCTAAAGAAACGTCAATATATCAATGACAATTGTTTTTCATAATTTCTTCTTCCTAGGTAGGTTTCTAAATAATTTGAACCATTAAAACGGCCTCTATCTCGAAACGGAAACAGAACGTACACACAAATTTACAGACAAATGAAATGCAAAACAGACGAGTTAAAACAAGACTTAGTTAACAGGGCTCAGTCAACTAAACTAGCCCTCGACCCTTTGGCAGGCTCCGTGGTCGAGGGGTAAGGATCTCGAATAGCAGGCCAGAGGTGCGGGTTCAAATCCCGGCATGAGCGCAAGTAAATTTTAGTAATTAATTTGTGTTATTTCACAAATTACTCATTTAAAACAATGTAGCCATAGTATATTTAGGCACGTTTCAGAGTGGAAGATACTCTTAACATCGCTCTGGTGTAAGATCACAGTTCTGAATTGAAAGGTTGCTCAAATGGCTTTGGCCGTGTTTGGTGACCAAATCTGAATAATCAGGTACATCACCACCTTCCTCTTCTCTATCTCCTTCCCATCCCTATTACCTTCAGCCTCACAATACTCCCCAAATTTTGTATGCCATAGTTTCACTGGCTCCAGACGGTTGGGAGCAGTTGGGACTGTTGTGCGGTTTCACCATGTAACAAACAGGCGATTTTATTTTGTTTTTTTACATTAGCTCCACACTGGAGGCACAGAAAGGAAAATCACTCAGGGCCTACATCATCTTAAAGGATGCTGATAAATTGACCATTTTATGAAGAAAACACTATTTGTGAAGATATTTCAAGAAGACGTAAAAACAGATGTCAATCGCGGTTTCCACACTTAAATAATCTCACAATGCGCATGCGTCAAGTCATTGCTAGATGCAAAAAAACATTGTTACCAAGGTACCTTCTCGAATCTAAACTTTCAGTCTTCATACAATGTGTAACAAAAACACATTTAACGAATGTCAAGTGATTTTTCTTTAGTGAGACGATAGAGATTTAGTACCCACCTATATGAACATAGCAGAAAACAAATAGGTTCACCTAACTCCTAATTCTACATAAATAATGGCTCAACATAATAAATTATCTTCACTGAAGTACGAATACCTCCTATCTTGATACATGTGCGCACAAATTTTAAATTCATTCCAATAAACTAACAGAAGCAATATGAAAGGTTATTAATTTTATTAATGACAAGCCCCCTTAGTTTAATACTGCCATTATACATGGGCGTGATGCGTGAAGTGTGAAAAATCAAATGTTGTTTTGTACAAGTCAAACAAGGCGATACGTCCTATTTTATCGATCAACAAGTTGGAAATTTCATGTTCTTTTGCGTTAATTAATTAATGGAACTGATAATATAATAGCCATAACACGTACACACCTATTTATTAATTATCTGTAATTAATTTTCAATTCCTCTGCTCTGTTAGATGATTATTTACGAACTAGCACAGAGCCGTGAAAATAACGAAATATAATAAGTGTAGGATTCGCTCTGATTGAATAGTCCTTAGCACTAGGCATTCATGTTCCGAAGCGAACTGTAAAACGTTGTATGGGTGTTAAAACATGTTTTCCTCATCTTCGTGTTTGTTGACTGTAAGTTGTGTTGATGATGTTACCTCATAATTTTAATGATTTTCTCATCTTTATGTTTAGTTTGTTATATTTTTATGTCGTTTTTTAACTTTTTTAATCTCCATTTTTTTTTAAAATTTCGTATGGAAGGGCGTTATATAGTTTTGTAGCGTGGATATTCAAAATATGTATATATTTTTGTGCTTTTGTTTAGAGATTTGAGGTTTTTGTCCTTGTAGTGTATTTATGTAGGTTATACTCATGCGGAGTAGAGCATTTTTTAAGTAGAGTTTTATAATACTCTAAATATTAAAGTTTTGAAAAAATATATTTGATGGAGTTCTCACGGCTACTTTCAAGATTATTTTTATTATTACTTTTTGTCTATCAACGAGCTGCCTCATGTGAGTATTTGATGCAGATCCCCATCCAATAATACCGGATTCTATACACGATTACCAATGTTTTTCAAAAACAAAACCCACTGTCAATTTTGTTCATAATATATTTTTTTGTTGACAATTTAGAGACACGATCAAAAATTTACCTTTCGAGTAAACACCGTTAGTTATAAGTTATTATTAAATAACGCTTTCTTAAATCTGTCAAAAAATTTAACAAAAGAAACGCGCATTTCAAATAGAGAAGCAGTTGAGGGTCTTCATACTCATAAGAAAAAATTTACTATGCTATTTTCATAAATTTAAAACATGAGATTTTATTTACATTTTAAAGTAGTAGTTAGTTACCTATCTATTTAGATTTCGGTAATTTGACTAATCTCATATAATAGATGGACATATTTTACCTACAAACGTACCTACGTAGATTCTACATGAACGTGTGTCTCTTCAGGCATCGCCATTACCTCTGGGCTATAAAATAGTACCTAACACCTATGTCACACGTGTCGTGTAAATTCCCATACAATTATGGCAGGTAGGTGTACATAGATCTCCATTCACTGTATCCATCGCATTTGCAATATCCGAACTGATTCTCCAAAAGCAGAGATAAAGAAGTAGTGATATTGGCATATTGTTTTACTTGTTATAACTAGAACTGGAGTCCTGGAATCGTGCAAAATTCGTAGAATCTGAATATCCAGGTTTCTCATAGAATCTTCCTTGAAATGTATCAAGGAAAACTTTGTAAATAATGGAAAATCGTGAAGATGGAGACTGGAGATAATAATTAACCTAGCGGAGCAAAGTCCTGTTTCAACCCGACGGTTTTGCATTTGGTCTGTTACGTTCCGATTCCGGTTAAAGATGGTGGCCGTTTTAATGGTTCAGTAAAGATTCTTTTTTCAAATGTAAAATCGTCGTGTTTATTTGGCGTTTTTTAAATATAATGGTAGTAGTAATATTCATTGGATTGTGAAGTTTCATTGGACAAATTTTATAGCACGTAATTTTAAATAAAATAAAAAATATCTTTTATAATTAAGTAGATAGGTATTTTAGTAGGTAGGGTAAGATGGGGGAATGCCGGTCAGCGGGAAATGCCGGTCACTGTGGAATACCAAGTTCCTGAATTATTTAAAAAAATGATACCTATACCACCATCTAGTCTTCACTGGGGACAACTAATTTACATGGCCGCGGCCATCTTGCATCGCACGTCAGTATGGCAGTGCGTCGTTCATGTTTCGGAGTGTTTTGTTGTTAAAAATTGGAATTTTCAATCAAAGGAAAGCTTAAGTATATTATTTACGGCTGGATTTGCTTTTATCACCAATTATAACAAATTTGTTATCATTTTTTATGTGCCGGTTTGATTTTTGATAGCTTATTTAGATTTTTAGTGAATGTCAAAGAAAACATTTCTTTTGTTTTGGGGTTATGCCAGTTACTCGAAGTGGGTAATGGCAGTCACCGACCGGCATTACCTCATATGAAAATATAGGGCTAATTTACATGATGTGGCTTCTATATTCAACAAAGCCTACTGTGACACGGCTACAATTCAGAAAGGAGTTTCTGGATTTAAGGCGAGTGGAATTATGCCTATCGATCCTGCCGTTTTTGGAGAAGAAGATTTCATGGCCTCAGACTATCTATTAGATTTTCAAAACGACACTGTTACTGTGATGAATGATTCCACAGCTAACCCTTTGGACCATGATCAAGCAACATCTTTTACCTTTCCGCTTGAGGCCAATAATTTGCCAGGACTCAGTGCCCAAGTACAGATTACTCCTGAGGCCAATAACTTGCCAGAAACAAGCGCCCAATTACTGAATACTCCCGAGGACAATAATTTGCCAGGAACGAGCGCCAAAATACAGAACGCTGTATTGTCTCCGTTGCCACTTTTGACAACTCAAGCCATAAAACGTGCAAATACCAAACAACACTCTGCTATCTTAACAGCAACACCCCTGAAAGCAGACTTAGAAAACAAGGAAAGAAAAAGACAAGAGAAGTTGTCAAAAGATAGCAAGAAGATTGACAAGAAAACTGACAAGAAAACTGATAAGAAAAAGACAAACACCACCATCAAACGAAGACAGCTTAAGACCAGTAAGAAATCAAGGATCGATTCAGAATATTTTTCTTCAGATGAAGAAGTTTTGGCTTCTAAGAAGAAAAAGTCAATCCCAGACTCGTCAGATGAAGAGAACCTTGAAAGTATAGATGATAGTGAGCAAAAAATATGTTGCGTTTGCAAAGAATTTGGGAAAAATGAAATTTGGTTCAGATGTCGAGGTTGTGGAAAGTGGGCACACAAAGAATGCACCGGAACCGATTCTCCTGACAAATACGAATGCGATTCTTGTGTGCGTAGAAATAAAGTTCTAAAACGCCTTGATTTAGGTATAGCTTTTTAAATAAGAACTTTGGTAAATCTTTGTAATAAAAACATTGTGTTACATTTAAAACATTGTTTTACTGATTTCTAGTCATTATTAGTTTTTTTTAATGCAAAGCTCTACTGATTTTGAGCGACTGTTATTACCCCTCATGGTGACTGCCATTTCCCGCAAAGTGCGGGCAATACCAGTCAATGAAAGGTTTAAAAAATGTAAAAAAATAATTAAACTACTTAAGCTGGGTTATTTACAACATAGTAAACATAAAGTGTACTATTTTAGCTATATGAAAGTTTAATTACTTTTACACAAAGTTCTTTAATAAAAGAATTATGTCGTTTTTCGCTTAAGTGACCGCCATTCCCCCACCTTACCCTACCCATCATGATTTCAATAAAAATATGTATGTTCAACTGGCGATCTGCGTTCCAAAAAACATGCAACTCTCCAGTAAGGCTAAAAATCAGTAAGCGAGTCGTAATTTTTCTAGATACTTTTTGATCTCAGAAGTGTTTTTGTTATTTCACGTTTTCTTACGAAATAATACTGTGGCATCGGTACCCGTTTTATTTTGGTTGTTAATTTAGTAATTGAAGATGATCTGAAAAATTTCATGAATTTGATGATTTTCATTGGTTTGACATCACTGGCTAATAATTTTCAGGTAGGCACCTCAGTACTTGTCGAGGCTGTACTGCGAACTAGGGATGGCGCATAAATTCTCTGGCATTAAACCGTTTATCGACATACGCAGGCGCTGTGAGCGTACGATGTAATGTCGATTAACTAGGGATGCTAATGCGAGAAATACCTTAACGTATCTGCGACCAGTGATTATCAAACGGATGCATATATATAGATGAATCGAGGTAAACGTGAGGATATGTCACTATAGCGGTAATTTAACGCTTTAGGTGCGTTTACTATTGTTTCATAGTTTCATGTGAAGTGTCATTAATGTATGGAAAATAAAGTAACGACATTTTATTTTATATCGCACTGTTTCCCGTTATGTTTGGACATGCAAGAAAGTAAAGGCCAATATTTTTCCAATATCGAATGAGCAGGTGACAGAGACTCCAAATGCGTTGCTTCTTACCGGTTTTCTATAGCCTAGCATTATATATACACGCATATATCATACCGATATATCGGCAAACCGCAATTGAGGGTTTAAGGTATCGCAAAGAATGTACAAATTTTTGTAAATGTAATAATTTTTCGTGCATTGAATCGAGATTGAAATAATTGCCCCAGACAGCGGCGAAGTTAGTATTTCGGGAGCCACATTCGAATTATCATCATTTTATATTAAAAATATATTTTTTAAAAAACAAGTGTAAAAATGTTATCCATCTAAAACTAGTGGAAGATTATAGGTATTTGCAAAAAGTATTTATAATTAATTGAATGCGGTGCGATTCAGACCACCGAACATGTGGTCAAAGTGTGCCCGCAGCATTCATTCCCCGGCGGGATTGATAAAGTCCACAGGGCGACGCCTGAAGCCCTACACTGGCTCACTAACCTAGTTCTGACCCCCCCACCATACGAAAGAAGAAGAATACAGTGTTTTAAGAACATCAACCAACTAAGTAATATGGATTGGTGTTTTACAGTAAAACGAACTCACAGCACTGAAGTTGTTTTTGCATCTAGGTAGGTACTGAACTGAAGATACGATAGGATGTTTTCTTTATATTGCATGGATTAAGGTGTTATAAATACATGTTTTACCTATCATCATAGAAATACAGGGATATTGTATGACTTCAAAATTTATTTTAATATAGACGACAAAATTATGTTGATACATTCTTTGGCAATTCAGTATAAATTTACACAATTAAAAAAATTATGTCTGCTTGCTATAAAGATATTTTCCTTGCTGGACAGTGTGATTTTAACCTTTTCGTTGAATATTTGGAAACGATGCAGAGAAAAATAAAGCAGTTGAATTTTAGAAAAAAAAACGTAGTAAATGCATAATAACTCTCATCATAGCGGATCCCGACAATTTGACGCATACCGCCAATCCGCTCCTGGTTTCGATGATTTACAACTCCAGCGTGGTTGACAAACTGACACGTCACGTGACGTCATCGTACGTCACATGTCATCACACACATCGTACGTCACACACGGTCCAGACAAAGTAAACAAATCAATTAGCCTCGCGAGCGTACAGTCAACAGTGAGACAGTTGTTGGAACTTGATACCGCCGCTGCAGTTCTGCACTCCTGATGCTGAAATGAGTTGGGATGTTGTTATGATGACAAATTGCACATGGTAGCAGTGACAACATACACGGTTGATTATCGGTGAAATAAAGATAATATTTATTCATTCACAAGGTAAGGTCAGCTTAAACAAACTTATTTAAGAAGCTTACTTATTTATTTAAAAGTTATGAAGCAGAAAATCTGTTTCTGAAGTGTCCGAAAGATAAAGGAGTAAGGCTTCGAATTATGTAAATCCAACAAGCAAAGTGTGATTAGGATATATTATAGGTATACAAGAACGCTACTGTCAGGCAGGTATATTAATTTAAAGGTACGAGAGCCTAGAAAGGTAAGTTTTTTGTTTAGAACTGTATTCTATTGTTTGAATCTGAATTCTGGTTATGCATCTTAGTTCCGGAGCGAGTTTTAACCAAACCTGAGTTTTTCCAAACCGTAGGCCCAGAAACCCCGAAAGCGCGATCTCCAAAGTTAGTATTAATTTGGCTTGCGCTTACTTTCCATCAACCTGCTTATAGTTGATGATGTTGCTGATCTAAAATGTGAATGTCTCTCAGACTAGTGTTATATGAGGGTCATGAAAATTTTACAGCATTTTTTGTATGCATTTCCAGTTCAAAGCAACCATTTTCCGAACGGAAAATATTTGCATTGCTAATTTACTAAGAATTATCGGTAATCCAGTGAAAAACATTGCAGGCCTCAACGAATGTATTAACAGCTTTACTGACAATTTTTTTGTAAATAACCAATATGTTATCACGACCACGGAATACGTGTTTATGAAAATGCGAATATTTTCGTATTTCTATTATCAAGACAGATACATGTGTTCCACGTGATCCGATATCCGTTTTTAACCGGATTACCAACAATCTGAATAGATACTTAATAAATTATCAATACCCACTTTTCTCCTTGCGTTTGCATTGTAATTTCTATCAAGATTTATTTATATATAGCTTCAAAATATTTATTTTTCAGACGAAAAATAAAACTAAATGATAATTGTTTGATCATTTTTTTTCTCCTCCGTAAAAATTTTCGATACATTAGCAATTACGGCTTAAAATAAGTTAAACAACATTATTAGTTTTAATTTTAATACAGAAACCAGGCTTTTGTGTTTAGTAATTTGTTCTGACGGGTTACTGGATATTATAAACAATAACGGTACCAGTTCATTACACCTTTTGTTTTGACACAGTGAATAGATATATTAAGTAAATATATTATTGTAACATTATACTCCGTTCACCGAGGAGAAATCATTTTTGAAAAAAACTAAATATTTTAAATTTTTATTTTTACATTAACTCTACATAGGAGCCCCCGATGAAAACAATTTTCCTCGGGGCCTATGTCATCTTTTGTGATGCTGTATGGAGATACTTTTCGAGGAGAGGAAGGAGTGAACATGGGTCTTGAAGAGACCCATGTTGTACGACGTAAGAAATAATAGGCAGACGGAGAAATACTTCATCATGCAAATGAACATTACCCCAAATTTGTGTTAACAAACTAACTATGATGACTATGTTTTGTTATATGGAAAGTTCAATAAACTATAGGCTCCGAGACGCCAGCAAATCATATTTAAAGTACCACAGTAAGACGGTCAAAATCGAAGATGGCCACTAACACGCGTACTGGCCTTTTATACCTCGTTTCGCATCGTACATTAAGTACGTTTTTCAGTTAACATTTCGGACACTGTAATGCCTTTCAATACGTCGGCTAAAAAAGGAAGTAGCGCAACATGGCATAATGCCTCAAAAATAAATCACCACAAAACTTTTGGAGGTGAAAATCTCAAATTATATCTATCTCAATATTAACAATAATTAATGGTTCTGTATAATTTTAATAGCAAATATTATTTCATGATTACTGTTCCACTAAAATATTATGTCATGTTTATAAAAGCCCGTATAGGCGAAGATTCTCATTGTGACCTCGTGTCGTTTTAACCTGTGCTCCGCATTAACTATGGCAACAAGATACCACACGGCAGAACAGATGTTCTAGCACAATATAGCACGACACGAGGAATAGTGCTGTTGAATGAAATTTCTTAAATAGTGGAAGTATTTAATCCCTTAGTAAGTAGCCTTAAGTCTTGTTTTGTATAATTATTTTCCCAGATGTGTCAGAATGAAAAGATTGTACTGTAAGTGGATTAATAATCTGTCGTACAATAATAAGAAGAAACAATTTACTAAATAAGTAACATTCTTTCTATAAGTGTGGATCGTAGATTTAATTTACTTCAACAATTAGAAATCAATAAAAGAACCAATAAACCTAATATTCCACTAACTAATAAAGTAAGGGAAATTATTTATTCTAAGTATGTTCACAAAACCTAAAGAATATAACACATTTAAATAAACTAATAGCAACCACATCATAAACAAACAATTAAGATAACATTAATGTGGAAAAAAACAGACTTCAAAATACCCCCACAGAATATGAAATCTATTGTCACAATTATTTTATCACTAAATCGGTTTAACCGGTAATAATTCATTTTAAATTGGGAGGGGGTAAAATAGAATCATATAAATAAGTCGTCTAAACGTGGCTAAAACCACAGTTTGAAAATGGCCTTGAAAGCCGAAACAGGTGTAACAATAACAAAAATCAAAAAAATACTTGCAGAACTTAATAATTATATATTTTTAAAATTGATTGTAATTAAATTTTCAAAAAATAAATCGAGTAAATAAATAAATAAGTAACATTGAAAAGGATTTCTTTTCAGTGAATAGACTATAGTTTGTTTCACTGTGCTAAATGAACACAAACCACTCGTAACTGCTGAGCGTTCAATGCAAACAGGTAAGTTTGAGTTAACTATCTAAAGATCTCGGGTGCAGGCAAAGGAACGGTTATACTAATAACTAATAAATCTATTGTTGCGCAATACTTATTCAAATGAAGTTAGGAGCGGTAAGTTACCGACTCTGGTTTCGCAGCCACAACCAATTGACTCTTGAATCAATTTCACATTTATCGTAAATCGTTGTAGCTTTACAACAGGTGTGAATGGTTTATTAACGTGGGCTAGATTGCACTCATTTGGTACTAAATACTTTATTTTAAATGTCAACAAGGATTACGAAGGCGATTTTTGTTATAATACTGTTATTGAAAGTGATCCATGTTTGCATACGATGTTGAAAATCAGGAGTGATCACGTAAGAGTGGCGTCGTGATAGGGTTGAAATTGCTTAATTGCTTCTTATAGTATTGTGTGTTTAGGATTGCAATTAAAAAAATTATATCTTTGAATTATATTTGAAAGCAAACCAGAATAAATGTTCTTTATGTAAGTCATAATACAGGTATGTAAAAAGTTTAAACGTTTAGAATTTTGCAAATAATAATTTTTCATAAATTTGTTTGGACGTGAATATCGCATTGAAATTTCTTTTGTGTCTTGTACATCAAGGTAAACCAAACTATTTTTAGCATGCAACGTCGATTTTTTAAATAAATATATTGCCCTTAAATTGGATACAATGCGATATCGTTCACTCCCATTGATGTATTATATTTAGATGAGATATGAAACGAAAAATTTGGTTCCACTTTTTGACATCCAACCAACCTCCAACTCTCCCAACACTCTCCCAACTAAAATACCGATTCCGGTCTACGTGCACCACTTATCGCATTCTAATAGCGAACAAGTTTCGACGAGATATTAGTATGCAGTTCGCTCCTCTGATTGTAGCATTATATGTTCATTCCATATTTTTCAATAGAAATAAAAGATGACAAATATGAAGCAATTTTAAAGTTTTTTTCATGTTAGTTGGTAGATACATATGTTACTTTGTTTAAACCACAATATTTTTTATTAAAGACCGTTCCTTCCCCAGGATAAAATATGAACTAACTGTGGGGATGGAGACGTGACTGGTGATTAATGAAGAGTGGGGGGAGAGACAGAATGATCGGTGAGTGGGATGGGGCTGTAAGACAGTATTTCTTGTAATAAAATTCATCATTATAATTTTTTTGTTGTTTATAGTTTATTTTTACTAGGTTCCCACAGATGTTATGACGTACTATATAAAAAACTCAGATAATATAGGTACAAAATTGGTACTTACGTAAAATTACAAAAACCTTCTCAATCAAAGGCTATATTATATCCACATAAAGTTACAAAAATATATAAAAGCTTACTCAAATGACAAATAATACAAAGATAGGCAAGACTATATTCGTAAGATCAAATCTATATCGAAACCTGGTAATAAAAGTAATTATCTAATAGATTATTTGTACTTGAATGTTTTTAGTTTAAGGTAATGTCATTCATCAATGAAGATATCTCCATTAAAAATATTTGATCGGTTTTCATAATTATATTATATAGTGATTTGAATATAATTTACCATCTCATTACGACGGCATTCAAATTCAAATTGTGACATAATTATTGGCAATCGACATTGGGAATAATTATTGTAACATGTCCACAAGGGATAACACAATTTCATTCGTCATTACGGCTACATCATCATTTACCCATGGATTGAATCTTGCCTGGGGCGATTGTTCAATCCTAAAATTATATTACTGACGGAGATAGATCTGCGAGTTTAATACAAACATAATATTGTGTCGCACACAAGTATACGCTAGCATATCAAACTGTATTTATCTGCAAAAGACTTTCGAAGCACAGAGTAATGTTTGGTTGTGTAAATAACCAAGCGCCAGAACTTGAACTATTCATCAAATTACATAGTTAATATTCAAGTTTTGTTAAATTTCAACTCAAGTTATGTTATTATTCCATTTTGTTCCAGTTGTTTAGTAGTACTTGAATAAAACTTTTACAGAACTTGAGTATTCACTTAACTTAAGGCGAATCTTAATGCTAAATCACTATTTAGATTAATCTTTATAACGAATTGGTTTAAATTATGAATATTAAAAAAATATGCATTAGATAAATAAAAGGTTTTCCTGTCGTTTCGCTGGAGTAGAATACAAATAAAAATATAAATTACTCAATGAAAAGTATAAATGAAAACTACTTATAGAAATGTATGAACGCGTAAAGGAAACAACTTTAAAAAAAATACAGTATTATAGCTAATATTATCTGTGACAGTTTCACTTGATTAACTTTTTTGCTTTCTTATAAAATTATTTATAAAATAAATACAAACCAGTTTTGTGCTTGAAATCGAACGTTTCAAGACTCCGTTTGTCAAGCGATTATGCCTGTGACCTACATACAGTATAAGGTATACCAAGAATATACACATTTTTGGCTTGTAGCTTCCTCTTAAGCGAAAATGTTTACGAATTGTTAATTATTCTATGTTAAATATTCCCTTAGAACAAATTAACCAAACTTTTTATTAAATAACTTAAAAATACATTCACATGGAAATTAGCGTAGGATTAGCAAACAATTTTTCATTTTTTAAATTTTAAATTCTGCACTCGACTGTAACCTGTAGCAAATTTCCGAGTCCAGTCAATTTAAGAGTAGCTACTCGATGCACTAGGCATAAGGAAATATTTCATGGTCGCCATTCACAAACAAATTATGTAACAAACTCGCCGATTCTTTGCCTTCAGTGGAACAAATTAGATGTTTAAAACTTGCTTTTTCATCCATTTTTATTATACCAATATGTTATTTCTGATAAATTCAATTAATTATTACTATTTCATTTAATTTATTTTATTTTTTGTAACCACTGTTTATAATCCTTTTCTAAAAAAATGTTATCATTTCTTATGTAACTAATGTAAAAGCCCCATGGTCGTTTAAAATCCGTAAATAAGAAATAAATAAAACTTTGATATTTTGATGAATTGTTCAAGTTCTATAAAACAACTGTTCGTTAGAGTTCTTACATAATATACTTATTGATTGTTAACAATTAAATGTAAAACATTGTTATTAAACCTCTCATTACAAACGGTGGTTAAATTCTAAAACAAAGCAAGTCTTGAAATACAAGGGCATACCAAGAATCAATGCCACTCATGGTTATAATAGCAATTATAATACTTGATCCAAGCAATTATTGCCCAAGCCCTAGCCACTATTACGTAAATCTATAACTTGTGTATACTATTCCACATGATAAGTCCTTGGTCCTTTGTATGACCCATTTAAAAGGATGTGACGTATTTAGCATTTAGAGTTTGGCGCTAATTCGATTACTGCATGTGCCATAAATTACTAAATACTTGTTGATAACCATTATCTAAGTGGCCAACTACTAACTCCGGTTAGGACAAAGACTATTAGATTTTATTACGCGGAGGTTTCGACGGTAATTAGATTTTGACCACATTGAATCATTCGAGGCTCGTGAATTGCAATTGATTAGCAAATTATCTTTCTGTTTTACCGTTTTATGATGGAGAATGTTTATTATAAACAATTGAATGTTCAATACTAAACATTTACGAGAAGTCGTTTTACGATTTCACTACTTACTTATTATGGTTTACTATTATTCTCCAACATCTGAAACTTATTCTTTTAGTAATGTCGGGTGAAATAGAGAGAGAGAGAGAGTATTGGTTTTTCCGTGGTCAGTAAATATATCTGGTTATGGTAACGACACACTGAACCCATGCACGCAATGTACGCAACGCATTAAGACATCTTATGCAACGTATATATGCGCGAACTGCCGAACTGAACTTCAACTTATGGGAAAGGAACGTAGCATCCGCGAATGGAGCCAAACGCAGCTTGTAGTTGCTTCGTTCCTTTCCCGTAATTCGTGGCTCGGTTCGCGTTTAAGTTCGCAAATGTATACGTAACATTACAAAACGTACATCTTCAATGATATTATGCGATATAGAAACACACATGTCACACCCACACAATTCTAAGCTCCACACGCAGCGCCGATCTGCGCTGTCCAGATCAGCGTTGGACGTATGAAAGAAAGATTGCTGTAGTGGAAGGTCTTCCGACCGCGACGAGTTGATTTTACTTTGGTAATGTTTGTTTTGTCATTTACTGAAATGAAGTGCTCGTTTTGTTGTTAAAATGTGAGATTAGCAACTTAATTATAGATTTAGTAAAACGTTACGAAGTGTTTTATAGTGAAAAATTCGTTGAATATCGCGATACTGCGCTTCAAATGTGAAATGCTCTCGTAGGAAAAGTGTGCACGTCAGCCTGAGACATTGGTGATGCATACGTTGTGTACGTGAGTGTTTCCTCACCTTTATTCATTGGTAATTAAAGCCGTGTCTTGAAATAATGTTCATTTCACATTAAAACGAAGGAAAATTAACAAATACTTTTAAATTTCTATTTAATGACCAAATCAGAAACATAAACCCTTACTAATAAACGTATGTTAAAATTTTACACAACTAGGAAGTATGGATTGAAACTACCACTATCAGACAAGTAATAAAGCAGGTAAAAGTCGTTTTATAAATTAATAATTATTCCTACGAAATGCGTAATAGCTTTGTTCAAATGTTTGACAGATACATGCACAAATTGATAGAGTGAAGATACGTTATTAAGGACGGGTTGTTTAACAGAATTAGAACAATTCATCATTTTCAAATGTTAATTCTAAACTTCTGTAAAGGTTATTTTCATGTTCTGTTATAGTATAATTATTGGCCAGTTGTTTCACAAAACTGAAATAATAACATTACTTAATAGAACTTTCACAGAACTTGAAGTTTAACTATTAAATTTGATGAATTCTTCAAATTCTGTGAAACAACCCGTCCTAAGACTACGCGCCTTGTTTCACTGAACTGAACTAAAGCTATAAAAGTTAAAACATTGTATCTCCAAGTTTTGTCGAAAATGAGTTTAGTACGGAAATTAAGTAATGATGTCCTTTATTTTTTGGGTTCAAATATTGCACCTCCTAAACCAACGGTCCCAAAATCATGAACAGTATTAAAATATAGCGTAAATCCGCCAGACAATGTTTTATGAGCACAGATATTATGTAAACGAACGTCCATGCCAATATATTGTATTTAATCAGATACAGATACTAAATAAATAAAAACCTGTTTTTATATCACAATATCTAATTTTTGAAGGTTTGTAAACTTTCAATTTTAGTTTTTCCAAAATTTTATTTAGATACAACATTTTAACTTTAAGTATTAGAATACATATTCTTTGAAAGTCTATCCATAAAAAAAAACAATTAATATGAATAAAATGTTGTATTTTTTTAATGTCCATGGAGGGAAGTAATAATTTTTACTAACGTTCGATAGGTAAATTTCTTCATTTGAAAGACAATAATCCTGAGATAATAATTATTTTTTTGAATACTTACAGCTCCAAAAATCCTACAATTATTAATTATTATAATTTCTCGTGATTTTTCACAGGGCTGCGCTATTGTGCAATAAAATATAGTTGTTCAATTCACAGATTTGATTTTGGTAAAAACAATTCGCTGGAAAATCTTGAACATTTTGTCGTCATATTCATAGTCTGCTCAACAATATGAGAGTAGATATATTATTTATAAACGTACATACGACCACAATTAGCAGTGTTCCACGATTGCATCAGTCAATTCCCCATAAAGCTGCATCGTCAGCTAACGAAATGCAGCGGCGGGTAATGGCATGATGTACCTACAGTGCAGTAGGCAGTAGGCAGTGCATACATATAGTATTAGGTATAGCAGTTTACATTATGCACAGTATAGGATATATAACTGGGTACAGACACAAGTGTAGGTGAGTAAATATAAGTATAGTCGTCCCAGCGTCACAGCTGCGGCAGACCAAGGTCTCGGAGTCAACGATTTTCCTATCAAAACATACAGCAGCCTGGTGTGGCAAACAGGGCTGTGAGTGATACAAATCTTTAAAAATATTAATAATAGGTTCCTTTTCTTTAAAAAATAAATAAATTAATAATTTGAGCACTGAATTTGTAAACTTAACTTGACTGATGTGTGTTTTACACTTTTGAAATAGGAATAATAAACGAGCCTCCATTGAGGATTTTGTTGTCACCTATCTTTCCGTTATATTCGTCGTTTATGAGAAAGAGGTATTGGTAACATTGGAGCTTTTGGCGGGATGCATAAACATATACTTATAAATACACAATTATTTATTCCATTTATGTTTTTACATGAATACCGCATTGATTGTTTATTTTTACATCTGCTGTGTAAAAATAAAAAAAGCTTAATAGTTAGCAACTTGTTAGGGTATGTATACCTAACAACTAACTACTGATACAATCCAGTTAAAATCTCTTCTCAAAAGTGTCAAAAGTTTTAGGAACATGTCACGGGCATTTCGTTAAAAACGTAGTTCTTTACAAAAAGTAGCAAGATATAAAATGATTAAAATAAATCATTTTTCCGTCAAAACATATAGTATAAAGATTTCTTGATAATTTCCTAAATATTCCAAAGTGGATCTACACAGGAACAAGCATCAATTCTCCAATCCAGGCCGCTCGCATTCACAGTCGAAAGTACATACATTGGTCGATAATCTTATTCTTGAGTCTCGTCGAAGGTACATAATTACATACGCCCAACTTCAAAATTCATTCTAATCGAACGACGAGTGGGTCGAATCACTCGTTGTTCGAGTGAAGTGAACAACTCATTCGTTGCGTTTCCAGTTCTTCCTGATGACAGCAAGAAATTAGGTAATTTTGATGTTAAGTTCAATTCCTTATCCTTAAGTGGAGCCGAAATAGTCCCTCAGGCACATTAAGAAAATTTCAAAAATTATCGTAACTAAAAAAACCTAAATGATAAGACTACATGTACATTTTAAAAATAATTTAAAATTATGATTGTTCTTTTCGAACTCTAATACAAAAGCCTTATACCCACTTAGAAACAAGAGAGGGTGTATCATGCAAATATTTAAGAATAAATAAATGAAAATATTAATAATAATTATTGTTGACAACCCTGACTCAGACAAAGTTTGTATTGCATTCAACTTGCAACGCAAACGCATTCAGATACATACTGCGTCTGTTATTATGGCTTTACACACACATACCTACACATAACATCTGTAGGTGCATTAGTGCATACATCTATTATACACATATAATATTATGTACCTAGGTGAGCCGTACCTACTATAGATTTATTACGTCACTGCATTATCGCTTTGTTATATTATGCTGCATGCATTTGAGACTATTAAATATAATTTAGCTAAATTGGACACGATCTTACGCGATACTCATTGTAACGTGCAAAAGTTCAATGCTGAGGTATTGTGCAATAAATACTTAATTATGGTTTTGTCATTTCTTTTTATCGGATCATGAGATAAAATCTGTAAAACAAATTACACCTACTTCATTTACAGGTACCTACGACATTTTACTGCCCGACTTCTCCCGTTTCCCAAATTTTTTTTATTGAAATCTTTTTTTGAGATGGCTTCTTGATAAGGTGATTATAATTGTTAATCTAATGCTGCGTATACATTTTCGAACCGAAACGCGAGGCAAGCCTCGAATTATGGGAAAGGAACGAAGCAGCCGCAAGCAGCGTTGGCAAGTGGCGCCCGTTTGCTATTGCTTCGTTCCTTTCAGATAATTCGAGGCTCGGCTCGCGTTCCAGTTCATAAATATATACGAATCATAATAGCAACATCAAAATCACATAATTTAAGCGATCTTAGCAGTAATCTTCAGAAATATCGAGCCGAATAACGCGTACGGTCATAGAATCGTGCACGAGTATAGAATGTATCGGAAGCATCTCCTATCCTTATCCTATACTCCTCTTCGTCTACCCTTTACATACTTTTTTTTTTTTTTTTTTTTTTACAGTATTACCGCACAAGAGTCCCAACTGCTCCCGTCTGGAGCCAGTGAGACTATGGCATCCCCAATTGGGGTATGTTGTGAGGCTGAGGGTATTGGGGAGGGGAGGGAGATGGGGAAGAGGAAGGTGGGGAAGTACCTGGCTATTCAGATCTGGTCACCAAACACGGCTAAAGCCATTTCAAGCAACGTTTCAATTCTGAATGGTGGTCTTACACCAGGGCGATACTGAGAGTATCTTCCACTCTGGAACGTGCCGCAAATATACTATATATTATTTTTAATTAATTAATTGTGAAATAACACAAATTAATCAAATAAAATTTATTTGCGCACGCCGGGTTAGAACCCGCGACCTTCGGATCTGTAGTCAAAAGCGTATACCACTAGACCACGCCGGCCGTCAAACTTATTAGTTTTAAGACATAATAAAATCGTATATCTAAGCAACTTTAACATAAGAAACTTTTGAGCTTAACCTTATTCATAATAAATCAAAGACGATCTTAGTGTTACATTTTACCTACTAAGGTTACGCACATTCCCCATCTAAGCGAACGACATTCTAAATTAGACGATGTTTTATTTGGGGCTAATAAACAATGAATTGTTAAGTATCATTGAAGAAGAAGATATTATTAACAAATCTAAACGAAACATGAAACAGAACAAGACACAGAAAATAAAAAAGATAACTGTCATAACTCATAACTAGAAATCTAATTAAGGATCTCTTGTCTAACCGGGACAGCGTCTTAACCGCTTGACCATTAGGACCTAGTTATTAAACGTCATATTTGTCGATCTTATATTTTAAATTCAGAATTATCAACAAATTTTTTCACAAAGTTCTAATGAATTGGTTTCTAATCTGAATAGTGTCTCGGATAAACATATAAAATGTTAAATCGTCATGATTTTTCATAACTCCTGAAGTTTCACAATATGAGTGTGAAACCCGTTGTTTTTTGTCTGTCAGGTTTTCCACAGAAAATGAATCATTTTTTTCTGTGTTCCAGAATCACACTGAAAACAATCGAGCGCCATCTCACGCTTTAAACCTTAGATTTGAGTAGAGCAATCAATCAAAAGAGTTACGTGCTCCGATGAATCAAACCTTGAACCAAATATACTTTGACGTATTTACAAACCCACCACCCCCCCGGGGCTTACTGGATTGCTGCAAACATGTTATGTTCCCCGGGTCATTATTTAAAGATCATCTTTTTTTTCCCTTGCAAATATGAAAAATAACACAAAAACCGTGATCAAGGAAAGATAATAAGTGTTTGCTAATTCGATGACCGAGTTTTCAAATATTAATATGTTGATGCGTTTGAAAAACGACTTCCACAATCCGTTTTCTTTTCAGCAAATACCGTACGTAATCCGTGAAATGAGGTCTTGTATGAAATGTTTTACATAAAATTGAAAGTTTTTAAAAATGAATCGTAATAAATTATCGTAATCCTACAAACGGTGAGATCTGGCGACTTGATTTGTGCATAGTTTTTTTCTGTGTGAAGTTTCTAGTCACATGCTAACAATTCCCAGCTCATTACGTCAGCTACATCGTGAGCTATGGAGCTTTTAAATACCTATTTATCATTAAAAAATGACAAGACATCATTTCATATGTTTTGTATTGCATATTTACGTAGATACTCTACATACCTGCATAGTAATAACAATGTTAATTACGCCTATAATTATGTTCTCTTTTACGTTTTTTAAAATTACTTTTTGCTTGCATTCTTACTGATTGGTGATGATGATTATTATTAATATTAATATTATTAGTATTGTTATCGACGTCATCATCGTTGTCTTCGTGTTTATTACAAGGTTTTATTTTGTTAAAATACACAATTATTTGTTTGTGTGCGACAAAATAATAATGTTTAGGATGTTTATCCATTCGATTAAATCACAATCATCAATCATATATCATACTTGTTTCTTCCCATTGTTTATTTATCAATATCATGTCGATGCATACGAGATTATTAACATCTCGATGTCTATTAATAAAGCAATCTAAGCATCGAATGTTTCGCTCTTAAATATGTCCATGAAAATCTAATTCCTTTGTCATTCATGGATTCTATTTAATTTATTAATTATTATTTCGCAATATTTTTGCATATTATTTGTTTGTCAGTGATGTAAATCATATTTACGTTGTTCATAAATTATTAATCTAAGTAAATACTGCTGAAGAGTACATAAACTCAATAATAAATTTTCGTTTTCAATTAAACTAGAATAAACCGGATAATCATACTTACAGTATTTCGATCGTAAATTTTGATAACTCTTGACCCGAGTGCTATATAATGTCAACCGACAGTGGAAAGGCAATTCATATTGACAACAAATTATTACGTTGTTGATTGTTGCAACGGTAGCCAGCTAACTGTTATTTCGTTGTTCGTGTCCTGCGGTCAAATTGAAAACCTTTAAACCGCAACAAAGGATTGAAAATCCTTGAGACAGTTTCAGTGCGATTAATTCGATTTTCTGACATGTTAATAATACTTATCAACTAATCAAATTGGCTGATGCCTCGGTTTCGTAAACTCGATTTTATTGGTCGAAGCGTGCCATTGGTAGCACCAGCCAGGAGTTATATCAAATCTACGAACAATAGGGTATTAGTACACACTATAAATACATTAAAAATGTGTGGAAGATTTAAAGTTTTCATTTTATCTGATTCTGATCGATGTACTACAAACGTATACTTTTAATATATTCACTAAATATTATTGGTTTAAAAATTCGCAAATTTGAAAACGGTTCTAAATGGCTACACGTATTCATTAAAATCCTAATATTTTCGTTATTATCAAAGCAAATATACGTGCATGAACACATGATCCGAGATATTCGTAATTTACCAAAAAATATCAGGAAACGGCCTGCAATCCCATTTTTCACCGAATTACCAATAATTTGATGAGATTCTCAATAAATTAGCAACAATCATTTTACTCCATGCGTGATCATTGAAAATGTCTTAAAAGGATTATGTGCAAAACGTCGTCGATTTACGCGTTATAAATAATAATTATTTTTTATATTAATTATAAAGACTTGCCAAATATTGTAAAACTTACGTTTCAACATAATTTTATTTTTATTTCAGTATGCTTCCACAATATGGAATCCTCAATATAAGGTATACATAGATTTAGTAGAAAGTATACAGAATATTTTTTCGAAACATTTACTCAAGAAATACAACAAAACTACATATAATATGTTAACTTTACAAAAAAGACGCACATTGTCAGACCTGTTGTTTCTACATAATCTGCTAAATAATAAAATAGATAGTCCCGAATTTTTATCCGTCATTGGTTTAAATGTTCCAACGAGGCGTACCAGGCACACTACACTATTTCATATTGAAGCCAACAATACCAATGCAAACAACTCAGTAATTACTCGCGCAATCACAACATACACCCATTACGAAAAATTAATACATTTAGACATCTTTCATGATTCCTTTCTAACATGCAAAACTAACTTATTAAATTTCTTAGCATGACATATTTCAAAAATATTTTCACATCATTTTTCAAAACTCCTATGTATTAACAGTCAATTACAATTCGTGAGCTTATTATAATTCTTGTTTTCAATTCATTTATTATTATCTATCCACACACTTCCTTCCTTTTATAACAATCTCAGGCGAAATTACGTAATGATATTTTATGGACATACGTAATAGGTACTACAACTATGTAATAACTAAAAATATCTAACTGTATCTTATTGTACTGTGTATGTCTTAACAAATAAATAAACACAGTATAATGTACTTATTTTTATAATGTATTAAAATAGACTTTTAATATTTTTCTTGAATATTTAATAATTTATTTATGTTCTTATATTCGTAGGAAGATCATATATAATCCATATACCATGCGAATATTTTCGCAGATTTATTGACGTCTCAAATTAACGTAAATTTTTCATTCCATTTTCATCAACAGAGACTGTCAAAACAGATTGCAAATAATATGCTTGTATTATAAGAGTAAAATACATACATAATAAACAACATTAATTAACATTTGATGCGGACAGAGCGCAATAATTAATGTTCCGTTATTTCTCAATCCTAATTTCGAATGATCAATAAATTCATCCAGATTGCCTTAAAATTTTACTGCCATAAAACAACGAATGGAACCCATTAAAGTTATATTATTGCAGGCCTAGATAATATCTATTTCGTCATAAAATTTAAAACCAGATAGTTATGTATGGGGAATTTTGTTTTGATATCTTGGGAGGAATTAATTATTTATCCACATTATTATAAGTACCTACCTCTTTTTATATCTGATACGTAGGTCAGTAAATAAAATGATTCTTTACGGCTAAGTCAAGTCTAAGACTTCGTCCCAAGGGTCGGTAAGCAATCGACATAAACCGATTGCTGCAAGATCCTGGAAAACTGGATTTCATCAAATTTCTAGGTCTGTGAAATTATTTTCAAGTTCTATTACTATTGACGGCCTCTGTATTCCATGGGTAAGGCTCTTGACTAGCAAACCGGTCAAAGTCGCGGGTTCAAATCCCAGTGTGCGCAAGTAAATTTTTATTTTATTTATTCATTTTTGGGAAATCAACAGTTTACATTTTTACAGATTGTACATAAGTAAAATAGCCAAAATAAAACCAATTACGGATTTCCTCTTGTGACTTTACGTAAGACAGCATTAGAAGAAATAATTAAATTTATGAGAAATGTGAAGTTATAATTATATAAAATAAAAGAATTGTATAAAATAATAGAACAAAATAATACAACAAAAATAACAAAAATAAAGGGGAAAAAAAACTAAAATTTATATAAAATAAAAGATTATCGATACATTGGTAACCATAAGAATACAAACAATATTGTGCATATAGCGCCCTAGAGGTGATTTCTCACGAAAACGGCGCTATATAAATTAGCCAAATATTATTATAAATCATATCATAACCATAACCATAAGAAGACAATTTTGTGCATATAAATCATACCATAACAGGATTATAAATATATAAATACTAGAAATATAAACATCAGAAACATCAATTCAAGAAACATCAGTAAAATACTCTTTTAAGGTCATTTTATATTTAGTAAATTCGCAATTGAAGATGTCGATATTGAATAATATGTTATTGTAATTATTACATATTCTGTTCAGGCAAGAATTTTGTCTACAGTTCGTTTTGCTTTGATCGATTTTAAACAGGATAGAAGACTGTGTTAAACGTGTAGGCACATTAAATTTAATATTATTTAGCAACTCTGGGCATTGAATACTATAATTAATTAATTTATATAGGAATAGAGCATCTGCATGATGCCTTCGTACACTTAGGAGGGGTTGTTTCGGAGAATTTGAACAATTCATCAAATTTCAACGTTCATTTTCAAGCTCTGTGAAAGATATTTTCAAGTTCTGTTTTTATTTCAGTTTTGTCAAGTAACTAGCCTACAATGATCTAGTAACAGAACTTGAATAAAACTTTCACAGAACCCGAAAATGAACGTTGAAATTTGATGAATTGTTCAGATTTTCCGAAACAACCCGTCCTTAATGAATCAATTTTAAAGTACGAAGCTGCCTCTGCATAATTATTAAATCTTACAAATGACCTGTAACAGAGATATTTTAGGAATTTGTTTTGAATTGCTTCGATTTTGTTTATGTGGATTTTATAGAATGGAGACCAAACAATTGATGCAAACTCCAGATGACTTCGTACGTAGGCAAAGTAGAGTTGCTTAATGATATTGATGTTATTAAAAATTTTTGTGTTTCTAATGATGAAACCTAACATTTTAGCAACCTTATTTGTGATTTGTTGTATATGAAGATTATATTGAAGTTTATTATCAAGAGTTATTCCAAGATCACGAATATTTGAGACTGTTGAATATTTACTTCATTAATTTGTGTTTTCCATAATGTACTCACTGAATTTATGTATATTATATTTGCGGCATGTTTCAGAAGGGAAGATACTCTCAGTATAGCCCTGGTGTAAGACCACCAATCAGAATCGAAACGTTTCTTGAAATGGCTTTGGCCGTGTTTGGTGACCAGATCTAAATAGCCAGATTCTTCCCCACCTTCCTTTTCCTCATCTTCTTCCCCTCCCCACTACCTTCAGCCTCACAACATACCTCGATTTGGGATGCCATAGTCTCACTGGCTCCAGACGGTTGGGAGCACTTGGGACTCTTGTGCGGTTCAAAAAATAAGTTCTAGTTCTTTGAAACAACTAACCCATAGTGGAATAATAACAGAAATTTCGCAGAACTACAGAACAAAAACGGAATGCAGACTTTTCTTAATGCCCTATCACTATGGTGAATTGGGTAGCCATCTTGGATGCTTTCTCCTAATTTTTTTGTCATATCAAAGGATTTTTGGTCTGTTTGCCAAAAACGTTCAAATTACAGTAGAGTGAACATTCTTAGTAATAACTTACCACGAAAAAGCAATGCGTATTTGGGTGAGTTTTATAATATTTTGCAAAAGTCGAACATAATGCATAACAATTAAATGGATCTACCGCTAGAGGGGCTCTAATAGGCTGGCCTTTAACACAGGGGTCATTGATACTACTCGAAAAATATTCCTTTATGGATGTGGTTTAACGTATTATTCCAACAGAAGTATTCTTCAGGCAATTTGGCGTTTGTTAGGTACATTGTATCACTGTCAAAACGTTTCAAATTCAGTACAAAAGCCAATCAAGAAAAGATTTCGTACATGGCGCGTTGTTAATGTTGATCATCGATATAAGGAAATGCAAGAACTCATTTTCCTTTATAATAATCCTTATCTCGGTTGGCTTGGTTAGTGTATAGACTAGACTTCATCGTCATCACCCGCTTTATACATTCGTACGATTTTATTTGTATTTTATTCGGTTTTACGCCCAGTGGGCTTTTACATGGATTATAAGACCATTCTATTATTATACATAGATTATACACCTAGTGAGCTACCGTAAAATATTTTTTAAAGCATGAAATAACGTTAATCTGTTAAACTAAATATAATATTAGTAACACATGTAACAGTACCATATAATAAAATAGAAACTAGAACAATACTACAAATAAGTCAAATCACTAAAACTGAATTAAAACTGAAAAAAACCCAACGCTACTATAATTTGTAGAATTCATCAAAGTTCGTCTAGATTACGCTTAGTTCTATAAATTATGTCAGTAAATATATCAATAGCACCCGTAAACGTATTACCTAGATCATGCATTATATTGATTAGTCAGTGTATCTGACGGTTAATTGTGTATTCATTGCAGAAGAATGTTACATTTTGTCTTGTGTTCTTAGTCGGCAACTTGGAATAGTGGCGACGATGGCAGGACTGTCTATTAAGTTGTTAATGACTCTGTAAAATACAATCAGGTCTGACATAATTCAGTTACTTATCGCACTTTCAAAGAAATCCAGTAAATTTAATAATAGTGGCAACTTTACCACGCGATACGTTATTCGATATATATTGGTCGATGGATACAAAGGTTCACTATTGTTGATGTGTACGCTTCTTGGCTCTGGACTCTGAGATGTGGCCTATTTGAAATCCGGCCTCACCAAATAAACATTTACAAAATCGATTATCATAAATGTTAGTTTAAACCTTAAACCGTTACCCTAAATTAAGTAAATTATTTATCCAGCTTAGGATATCTTTTTCACACTGTTCCAGTTGAAATGATGCTTCAATAATGATCGCCCTGCAGGGGCAGAGAGACCTTTGCTAGTCACGTTTTGTTATGTTTATTTTATTTGTGTTTTTAAATTTAAAAATTAATATATTTCATTTCACGTGATTTTTCACGTAATTGCGCTAGTAAAATACAATTTCCTAATTTAGGTATTCGAAATTTGAATTAATCTATATTTGATATGTTTGCCATTTTTTTCGTAGAAATTTTTTTTTTAGTTTTCATCTGGACAAATCATGTTGCATCCCGTAATTATTCACGGATTATATCTTGAATGGTAATAATCTATTTACATTATATCAAGATTGGCAATTTTCAAAGCTAGTATCATTTATGTAAACTTCAATCGATCAATTTATTATCCAAGGGCTTATCTACTCGTAGTTAATTCTGCTATAACTTAAATGATGTGGACTATAATGTTACACAGTGGCATGTATAATAGTACCGTCGAGTTCACGTAACAATGCAAACGACTAAAAGAGGCAGCTTTCTCCATCAATCATAATCTCACATGGGAGATCATTTGTAAACGTCCCTTTAAATGCTGGTAACACTCCAGTAGCTTCGTTCAGACTCCAAGAGGCGTGCGACGCATGAACATAATATTGCGAAAATTATCATGGTATTTTCTCCAAAAACTTTTACTTTTTATTGTCGTTATTCTTGGAATAACTACAATAATGTGTACTCCTCATTGCCAATGATACTGAGGATTAGTGAGTAACAGTGTGGATTCTTCAGTGGACATCTTAAAATTTAACTATGTAAATAATAATTTTAATGTTTGTCTTATAAAGATTAGTATATCATTAAAAAATAATAATATTTGACAAGTCAAAAATATTTCACCAATAAATGAAGATATAATATGTCTCGACGCCATCTAGTGAGAAATTTAGCACTAACAAAGTCTTTCCTACAAAAATAAAGTTGGTTGTATACAGGTGGAAAAGACATAATAAGCAGTAATTGTTGATTGAATTACCTCAAATTAGTACATATTGAATCATTTGGCGGGTTGAAAATAAGCCGACATAGCTCAGTGGTTTCAGAGCACTTGACCGGACATCAGAAGGCACGGGTTCAATTCCCGTTGGCGGCATTTATTTTTACTCGGGAGATATTTTCAATTTGTATTGATATTTCAGACGACTAATTATTGCTTATAATTATTTGTTATCCTTAATGCTGTGCATAAAACCTTGTCTTATAAACATTAGTTCATCATTAAAAAATAAATATCAGACTTTGTTGGAAAGTAAAAATGAAACATGGTTAAAACACACATCCTTTTTATCTAAATAATGAATTAAAAGTATATAAGGCTCGACAGCTGTATTTAATAGACTAAATAAAGTAAATTAATGAATTTGCATGTTAAAAATATAAAACTTTCCAATATTCTACAATGGGTATCTATAACAATGAAAAAACCAATCAAAATCGTGGGACATGACAAAAACGTAATGCACAAACTTTTGGCGAAAATGCCCGTTCAAGCAATAGTTGAACATCGACGAAAATATTCGACTTTGTTATTTTACTCACAATTGATTTCATTTACTTGATCTTGCCCTTTTGAGGAACATTTTGGAGCGCAGTGCGAAGACATGGCTAGTGAAGTTACTTCGTCTAATGAAAGAGGTACCGATCGTTTCTGCAAATCATTGCTGAGAAAAGGATCTCAAGTTTAATAATATTACATTATTAATGATGGTTTCTTATTGCACGATGCTTGACTGAAGTTTAATGTGACTTTTGATGGCCGATGCGAATGAATTACTTGCTTAGGCTTGTCAGAAGATGCTAGAAATAATAATATAGTATTAAATAACACAATAGGTATATGGTGATCGGTAACTTTATGAAGAAACTAAAGTAGCACTCTTAGGACAATAAAAAAACTAAACTTACAGATTTAAAAGAATTACAAAGACGGCTACAAGACAATAACTACTATATTATTATTTTTTTAATGATTAATTCATGTTTATAAGACAGGGTTTTTATGCATAGTACAAAGGATAACAAATTAATATTAGCATTAATTACTCGCCTGAAATATCCATTCAAATTGAAAATATCTCCAGAGTAAAAATAAATGTCGCCGACGGGAATTGAACCCGCAACTTCTGATGTCCGGTTAGGTGCTCTGGACCACTGAGCTACGTCGGCTTATTCTTGCCAAATAATTCAATATGTACAAGTACCTACTTCAATCGAAAATTACTGATTATTATATTTTGGAGCAATTCTTCTTCAACGTCGCAGTATTACGAGTCTATGTTGTAGATATATTATTTAGTTCAACAATGTTGCGTCATAGGTTGATTTAGTAAGTTTTTTAAATAATATTGTGAGTTTCTTGTACTCCTTTATGCCAATTCTACAATAATGTAACTACAAAGTATCATGAAAACTATTAATTGTACTAATGATAATTATTATATTTATCATTTTTCTACATTATGTAAAATTTTGACTTTTATAATGTCAGCAAAAGTCCTGCGGGCGTTAAATGAATAAAATGAAGGTCCTAGAGAAGCAATCGTTTGGCCGTGTGGGTGTAATGCCAGATGACTGGACAAACACGAAACGAATGTGAATTTTCAAACCTCGCAATTATCAGAAAAGACGACCCACTTTCGGAGATTTTTTGTTAGCAACAAGTGATTACGTCTAAAAGGGATCGAAATGACAATATAGTCTCCTTCAACGGAAACAATCTTCCCAAAATGCCTTCCAATTGATATGCTTTGTGTACCTCTAAGTGACAAGGCACGGAGGCCCATCAAAGCCAAAGTCAAGTTATCCTCTCAGAAGCTGGGTATACTGTAACAGGGCCCGCAGATATTTTAATAGTACACATCTGCTGATCTTGTACAAATCGTAAGTGCACCCCACTGTTGAATTTGGCAGCTACCTCTGGTCCGAAGCCCCAAAATACATGAAAAACCCTTGATTCTGTGCAGAAACAGGCAGTCCGTTTGATAGATTCCCCCCATATAACAAACGGACTGCAATCCTTAAGAGCCCAAGCGTCAGATAGCCTGCGTTTTTCGAAAAAATTAGATCGATAACAGTGGTCTCGAGAAAGTATGTAAACATATTTTAAGGAGCTCTTTGTATGTAAATGCGCATCAAAAGATAATTTTAATTAGTTTGTTTTCATTGTGCCAATAAATTTGTAGGTAATATCTCTTATCTCCTGGATGCTTCAAGCCTTCAAACCTTCAAAGACATATTTCAAAGTGGGTTCTTTCATCGTCATTCAAGAAGATGTGCCTGCAATTCATTTACAGCATGTTGAAGCGATGGATGGCCACATTAATTATAACTATTTAATTATCTCCATTATAATGTCACTTAGGCCAAAGCAGCTCTTTGGATTAACCTTTAAAAATGACAAAAAAACAAACGCTGTCGTATGCCAGAGCCACAATATAATAAGCCATGACAGAATTAACCCAGAGTTACAGTTAAGAGTTAAGTAATCCAGAGAGATCGTGTATGATCTGACAGGTAATGCTGTGACATTTCAAACTACATATTGGATCTATCGTTGGATCTCGTTTTAGTTCCAAGCTATCACACCACGAGGGCGATAAAATCAGGCAGATGCATCAAACATTTTACAAAGCAATCTATAATTCCAAACGAAATTGTTAAGCTTTAATTCGCAAAAAATCTTAAACACAGAACCTCCCACCACGACAAACACATTTTTCTATCGATTTCTTTGTACTAATTTCTATCTTAAATTCACTTACTAATACCTAATGACAATCTTTGCCGAGTAAATTAGGTAAACATCGGCTTCGCAGAATTTGAACAATTCATCAAATTTGAAAGTTAAAATTCAAGTTCCTTGAAAGTTCTCTAGTGTATAAGTACTGTCAAACAACCGGCCTATGATGAAATAATGACAAAATTTTAATAAAACTTTCACAGAGCTTTAAGTGTAACATTGAAATTTCATGAATTGTTCAAATTCTGTGATACAAACCGTTCTAAGAATTCATTATAAGGAATAAATGAATATAATTTAGCAAATGTGGAATTAAATAGAAAAAATATTTATTTAGGTAAATCATACGTTACGCAATTCTTGTACGTGAATGTGCCCGCAACTTTGGACGGCAGGTAAGTAGTTAGGTACTATTATAGAAAAGATAAATACATTGGAGGGGACCCACCCTTTCCTGACGGATGTGTGAGGAAACTGATTGTTTAACCTCCTTAGCCGCACACGTCAGGACTCTATTTTTTTTTGTAAAAGGAAGCTAAATTTATTTTAAAACGATTCTAGACCCTCCAATGTCTCTGCATGCATGATTGTTAGTAACATAAAAATATACAAGCCGCGTATCGAGGGCAGTTTACCCCACTATCACGGGGCAGTCCCGGCAAGAATGAGCGTGGCAAGCGGCCTGGCTACAACGATCCCAAGCACCCGCGTCCCTTAGCCAGTTTTCCGAGAGTACCCTCGAAGAAATGTAAATGGGGGGAGGGGGGGGGGGGAGATACTCCCAAAGACCCTAGGGAATGAAGTGAGCCTCAGGTCACCGGAGGCAGGACGGAAGGGGACCGGGCTCGCGCAAACATTCCCTAGGCCCGCTTATGATGCCGGGGGAGGCACCCATGGTTTGTGGGATAGCCGCACCGGATTAATGTCACCTTACTGGATGCAGGAACAGGGTCTATCCGCCCCCATGGTGGGGAAATGAACAACACAGTACGATATAGTTCAGTTCGACAACCTATTCATAAACCAATTTGTTAGTAACAAATAAGAAGGCAAATAACAAACGTAGAAATTAAGTTGTGATCAACAACAAATTGACCATTCATAATAGAAAAAAAAGAAGGGAAAAAAAGATTAACATAGTATTAAAGGGCTAAAACATAAACAGAAACAGTATTATCATTATCAACGCGTTCCTAATAATAAATAAATAAGGCCCAAATTCAAAAGTAAAAGGAAGAATGAGCATAAAGAAAACAGTGTAAAGAACGGGCAAAAACGGTGCAAAAATCCAATATACACAATAAATGAATAAGAAAAAATAAAACAAACAAATAAGATAATAAATGCATTGCGATCATGCCATAAAACATAGAAAGTAAAACCAGTGAGTATATACAAATAAAAATAAAACACAAAGCAATCGCGTATAAACAATATTAAAGTTGTTATAGACAGATAAATACAGATAATACTAAGTAGATATGTTAGCAGTTTATGCAGGGAATTTGAAATGAATTCGAGATAACCAAATACCAAGTTTTTGGACTTCGCCAATAGATATGATCCTAAGGGCCTCAAGCAATAAACATTTTTTTCATTATCAGAATAACTTTCGTAATCAAAGTGAATTTAGCACAGTCACACTTTCATCAGTCATCATATTAATATAATGATATCCTAAACTCTAAGGCTTTTACTTTTATCACTAAATTGAAATGATTCAATAATAAAGGGCTTAAGTAAAACATATTATTGTATTTCGTTATCCAATGCATATGGCATAATAACAACTAAATGGATTGGTGATACGATGGTTAATAATTAAAAAAAACATACACCTATAGTCATCAAGGGACGCCTGGCAGATAGGAAATTTAAAAAAAAAGATTTTTATTGAAGTTAAAATGAATGTAAACAAGTCTTTGAATTTTTGTTAGTAAAATATTTATTTAATTATTATTACAATATACAAAAGAAATAAATTACAAATTTTAAAAAAATATGTACATGTATTCAATGCGGTTAAGTTGTATAGTAAACAAATCATTTTACTGAAAATATTGATGATTTTGAAGAAAGTCTTACTGCACAATAATAAAATTTACTTTGACATTAGCTCCAGGACAACGAAAAATCCCACAAAGTTTACTCATTCCCCGCACAGAGTGTTGGCGGCCGAGCGAAAAGAGCCGACGAGTCACGAAGTTGGTCGAATGAAGCATCGTACTGTGCAAGGGCGTAATCCCGTCTAAGCAAAAGACCCCCTAGACGCGAAAAAAGATGTTAAATTATAAATTTTCTCGTTTTCGGAAATGGTTGACGCTACATTCTACTCTAACATCGATCTTTTCTTCTTCCACTAACTGGCCAGGTGTTTGGGTCATGGCAGAGCACGCGCCAACACCCACACATTTGGTACAGCACTATCTTCAATCCTTTACCTTTCCTCTTCTCCTCTCCTCCTTCCTCTGGCGTCCGTCCTCCCTCCTCTCATCTCGCCACGATCTTATTCTTTCACGTGCACGCGCCAAGATGCAAAACACGGCGTGGTTGTAGTGGGAGGAGTTGGTGGTGGTAAATATTTGCTTGTGCCACGCGATATTAGTGTGTAAAACTTTGTAGGTACAGATGTATGCGAAAAGAGGACCAGAGAGAACAAGGAAACACTCAAATATAATGAATTAATATTACTATGGTGTTTTCCACCGTCAGAATAACGCGTTATGAATAAACTATGATACAGGTTCAACTAACAATGTTATTTGCTTTATAATGATAATAATATTGTTAATACTGAAACATTAATTCAGCGGCACGGATAAAAAATGGGTATTGCTAATTAAAAACGGGATTACAGGCCTTTGACGAACGAATTAACAGGTTTCCTGATAAACTATAAGCGAATTAAGAATAAATTATCAAGATGTTGGAACACGTGACATCATTCGTTAAAGTACTGCAATCCTATTTTTAACCGGATTACCAAAAATTTCTTAATAAATTAGCAATACCCATTTTTCTCCGTTTGGTGAATGCAATTTTACGCCATATTTTCATTTCATATGAAATCATACTCGAGTCGGGCCATGTCAAGAGTCAGAATAATAGAAGAGTGTGTATGAGACGATGTATGAATGTGAATGAGGCAAGAAGTGTGTGCCAAGACCGAGTTGTTTGGCGGTCCGTCCTCTCTGCCTATCCCTGCGGGGAAACGGCGTGATGTTAGTTAGTTAGTTAGTTATATGCTTTCGCATATAATTGAATTGCACGATGATCACATGATATTAAATTAAATATGGGATAAATAAGATAAAACAGTTTACATAGCACTTGTACTACGCTGAATTGGGGAAAATTCTCTATCCATGATGTAGGGGAGCGCGCTGCCATTGGGCGACGGGCTGGACGAGAGTGTTCTCTGATTTTTTTATTCTAGCTGCAGTCCCCGGCGTTGCCCGGGCTTTACACAGTGTTTTTCGAAATACAATGTAGACAGTGACCTTCATCTTGCTTTAAAAGTCCAGTGTACAAAATTTCATTTGTCTCGGAGTAAAACTGTAGATTTTATTCCAAATCAAATCTACGCCGTTCGCAGCAGGGAACAGTCACTCCTATTTATATTAATAGATAGATAAAATATAGAACTTTTTTGTTTGTTGATGCATTACTCAATTAATACGTAAGTGCAAGTTAACTAACTGATAGATAGGTAAGTGATGATTCGCATCAAATGTGTCATCTAAAAATGAAGATCTGATTATTTAAAAGATATCCATTATCCTTGATGACTCCCGTGTGATTGATTGATTATCTGATTAAATAATATCTTTATTGTTTAATCATACATTATATTTATTACGGAAAGATAAACGGAAGATCAGTCGATATATAAGTACATTACGTGTAATTGGGCTGTTAAATCAGGATTTGTGTAGTAAAAACGAACATTTAAATAAAGATAAATCACGAAATACAATGAGTCATTGTCTATGGCTAACCGCAATTTCTTTTATATGTATAGAGTTGTTATACGCTTTACTATAAATAAAAATGTACTCCTGTCTTATTAATTTTTAAAAAAAAGCTTTATTTTGTGTTCATTTTAAATAGATTCAACAATTCATCATCATCATCATCCTGTGGAAAATGCATTTGGTATTGTCTTAGTTCCATGCCCACCTATTAGAGGAAGGTGTGAATTATTTAGAGCAGGGCGTGAATAGAAATTTTAAATGTCTTCTCGACACTTGGACAAGGAGCGACCTTCAAGCAGATTTATTTTGAAATATGTAGGAGAGTAAGCTGTACTTTTAAAAATCATTATTCAAAATGGAAATCGATGTTGAATTTTTAAACCAATATCCAACCGGAAAACAATATTCAACATTGAAACCAATATTCAACATCAAAATTATTATCCATCATGAAAATTAATTTTCAACATTGAAATTAATATCCAACATGTAATATAATATTCAACCTGGAGATCAACACGCAACATGGAAAACAATATCTATCATTGAAATAAATATCCAATCTGGAAATCAATAATCAACTTGAAACCAATATCCAACATGGAAATTAGTATTAAACATGGAAATCAATATTCAACAATGATATCAACATCCAACTTGAAAATAAATTTTCACCATTGAAACTAAAATCGAACATGGAATTAATATTCAATTTTGAAATCATTATTCAACATTGAAATCAGTATCCAAAATGGAAATCAATATCCAATATGGAAATCAATATTTAACATTAGAACCAATATTCAACATAGTAATCAATATTACACTTAGAAACTAATATTTCATAATGGAAAACAATACACAACATGATCAATATGTAACATTGAAATCAATATTACAATTTCAAATATTCGACAGTGGAAAACTATAGACAAGATGATCAATATGTAAGATTGAAATCAATATTACACTTTGAAACTAATATTCGACAAAGGAAAACAATACACAAGATGATCAATATGTAACATTGAAATCAATATTACACTTTGAAACTAATATTCGACAAGGGAAAACAATAGACAAGATGATCAATATTTAACATTGAAATCAATATTACACTTTGAAACTAATATTCGACAGTGGAAAACAATACACAAGATGATCAATATGTAACATTGAAATCATTATTCAATATGTAAATGAGTATTTCAGTACTCCTAAGAAGTAAAAAGCACTAGGTACATTCAACTCCAAATATGCAAAAATAGTGACAGAACTGCTGAACACTGCAGCTGGACTGGACTTAGAACTTATAACGATAGTTAGTTACTTATGCTAAACGATAGTTAGTTACTTATGCTAATCGAGGCACGTTTGAAAACCCACCGTGGCTATTTAACTCCATCTAGTTTATATTATTACTAAATCTAATCTGTCAATTACAGTGTTCACGTCTTACGATATTTTAATATCTTTTGCGTAGTAAATTATGACGTGTGTATTTATAGGGACAGAATAATTGTGGTATATGAGTTTTACATGAATATTTCTTTATGTTTTATATTGTTTGACTTTTTTACGTTAATTTTCCTCACGGCCTATGTCACCTTTGGAGATGCTAAACTACAACACTCTGTTAAATTATATGAATAGGTATGTTAAAATTGTTAGACAGAAGAATTTTCACTGACTTGGTATTTATATATAAAATTCTAAATGATTTAGTTGATGGTCCGGTATTGCTAGAATTGATAAGCGTTCGGATTCCACAACGTAATACTCTAGTATGTGAGGATTTATTTCAGTGCAGAAATTCTGGGACTAACTACCATATGTATTCCTTTTCGCCCAGAATACTAATGGAGGGAAACAATTTTACCAAGTCAGTGGACATCTTCAATTTATGTTTAAGCAAATATAAAATGTTGTTAATGAGCCAACTCAGTTACGTACAATAAATAATGTATATTTCTAATATTCTCATGTAAAAGCCCCGAAAAAGAGCGTTAATAAATAAATAAATAAAACGCTGTGTGGGGGGTCTTTTTGAGAAAAGGAAAGAGTATAACAACATAACGGTCTTGAAGAGACAGAGGCCAGTTCAACTGCCGAGCTATTGATCTCAAGAACTAGTCGTAGAAACGACCCGTTCTCATGTGACAAATGTCAACCGTGTTCAAATGTTTTAAGCGCACGATTGGCGTGTATCCTGAATATGCATCGGTGGAGAAGGGTTGAAGCTAGTTCCTCGGAGCATCTTCCATTGAAATACTAGTAGAACCAGAACCGCATTCTCACCTCACGCTTGAGGTCTAAAGATTGCAATGAATTTATGAAACGGACCTTCAACTGAGGGCGCGCAATTTATATATTAAATTCAATTTGTACAATTTAATTATGAAATTATTGATTTGGGGTTTAAGTCATCATAATTGTATAATTTAAACAATAAACATATCGATATTTTGATCATCTGCATTTAGGAAGTACGTAACTCTCCCCACGGGCGAGTTCATGAACAAATTAGTGCAGCCGGCTCTACACTAAAGAATATAAGACAGAATCTCATTGTTAGATAAAACATTTAATAATTATATTATAATAGATAATACATTTTTATAAATCCCAACCAGGAATTATTAGATTCCTGGTCAAATAAAATTTTACACGCAAAACACTTCAATTATCTCAACCAAACGTATGTTGACAAAATTAAGTCAAACAAATGGTTGAGTATTGGAGAGTTGAGCGCAGAAATAGAAGGATTTATGCTTGCAATTCAGGATAGAGTCATTAATACTAAAAATTATAGAAAGCATATAATCAAAGATACAAATCAAATTGATGATTTGTGTAGAAAATGTTTGGCTTTTCCGGAAACTATAGAACATATTATATCGGGATGTTCTATATTAGCACCGTCCGAGTATACATTTAGGCACAATCAAGTTTTAAAAATAATTCACCAAAATTTGGTAATTAAACATAACTTGATTGACTGCCGTAATGTAGTACCATATTATGAATACGAACCAAATTCATTTTTAGAAAACGAATTTTATAAAATATATTATGATAAAACTATACTAACAGACCAAGCGATTAGTCATAATAGACCCGATATAGTTTTACATGACAAAATTAAAAAAATAACTTATATCATTGATGTTGCTATTCCAAATTCCTGTAATATTCAAAAATCTGTTAGTGAAAAAATAAGAAAATACACAGATTTAGGAAATGAAATAAAAAGAATTTGGCATTCTCAGACTATAAAAATATTACCATTCGTTATTTCGGCTACTGGCATTATACCTAGCTCTCTAATTAAAAATTTAGGCGTATTAGATCTATCAAAAAATTTATATATAAAGATGCAAAAGTCGGTCATTTTGAATACATGTAGGATAACAAAAGATTTTTAAATATTTATGTTGAGGGATCAGTAGGATTTATAGGCCCTGTTAGAAGTTCTACCGAGCCGAACCCTCTGATATGAAAATATCTGGAGACGGTGAATTTTTTTTCCCATTTGATATCTGGTGATTTGACGTGTTGTTGTTCTTGTATTGTTTTGTATTTATTTTACTTATATAATGCACTTACATAGTGTTGATTGACTAGCTGATCATTTGTGGAAAAGTGAGTGGAAGGGTTAAGTTTTTCCTTTGGGGAAGACTTAACCCGGACAACTAAATCGGAAGTTTAAAAAAAAAAAAAAAAAAATTACATCTGCGGGCCCTTTACAGTACCCAGCTTCTCTAAGGCTAACCTGACTCTGGCTACGATGGAGTCTCAGTGTCTGATCTGGTCACTTAGTTTAGAATTACACCAAACATACCAATCGAAGGCATGTTGGGAAAATTGTAGGTGAACCTTGATAATAAATCTTGAAATGGTTAAAAATATGACTAAGTATGTAGGAACTTTGCTGAATCATAATAGGTACCTACTACCTACGTCTTTGATATCTAAATATTAAGTGAGAAAAATATTAAATAATGATATTAAAAATTCATCCAAAATAATATATGGGTAAGAGTTATGTAAAGAAGAGATAGGTTCAGTGAATAGTTGAATTGATTGCAGTTGATTCATCAGTAGTTATGAATTGAAATAAATATAACACTTGTATGCATAGCTTAAGCGTACATGCTTATCAAGTGTAGATAAAGGATTGCAGAAATTAGCACAGGAGATCCCAGTTAGAATATTTTTAGCTCTATTTGATACAAAAAAGAAGATTATACAATAGTTACTATTATATTATATTCAGAGCTAGTCACCAAACACGGCTAAAGCTATTTCAAGCAACGTTTTAATTCTGAACAGTTCTCTTTCACCAGGGCGAAACTGAAAGTATCTACAACTGCATGGAATATATAAGTGTATCTGCCGCAAATATGTTCCGTATTATTTTTAATTAATAAATTGTGAAATACCAGAAATTAATAAAATAAAATGTTTTTTTTTACGCCGGGATTTGAACCCGCGACGTCCGAAACATATCCGAGGATCGTAAATAGTCAACAACGCAGGACGTCTAACTAGGCTTAACTTGTTTCATCCTTGTCGATCTAAACTATCTTAATTGGTTTCTTCACTATACTCCTTATTTGACAATCAAAATATGTAAAAAAAATCATCCTTACACAATATTGCGAACACGCATGTATACGATTATATATTGATTTTTTATGTTTATACTGCACAAGAAATCCAAGTTACAACTAAACCCTCTGTTCTGAGCCTGAGGGATTACGGAATGTTGTGAGGCTGGTGGGAGAAGAGAAGGGAAGGAATTGGGGAGGAGTAGTGTTGGATAGTACCTCACCATTCAGATCTGTAAAATAGTACACAACTGTTGACCGTGTGCAAATCGCCAGTGAGCACCACTGTTGAATTTGTCAACCACCTCTGGTCTGAAGCCCTAAAATACCTGAAAAACACATTTTCCTGTGCAGACACAGGCGGTTCTTTTGATAGTTCCCACTATTTTAACAAGCGAATTGGTATCTTAAGAGCACAGGCATCACGAAGGTATGCTGTCATTATTCTACTGGTGTTACATTGAAAGATGTTACAAGGAACTAGCATCATTGTCAAGCGAGAACGTTGCCACTTCTAGGACTCGTAGAAGTTCTGCTTTTGAACGATATGCCAGCCTGCGTGTTTCCTCACTCCTACAACATGGATCTCCTCAAGAACCATGTTCACTCCTTCCTCTCCTCAAAAAGACCCTCCACACAGCTTCCCCAGAGATCACATAGGCCCTGAGGGAAGTTTTTTCCTCAGGATCTCTTGTGTCGCCTAACACGGTTATGCCATTTCAAGCAATGTTTCAATGTTTTCTTAATGGTAGTCTTTCACCACGGCGTGAATGAGAGTATTGCTACAAGTATATATTTGTATGTATGTAAGTGTAACTTTATCACTTTAATAATAATTAATTAGACTTTGGATCATTAATGATTCAGATCAGGTGCAAAATGACTCAATGGCCATTACTAATAATATTACGACATTCGAACGCTGGATTAGATTACGGATAATTTCCTTTTCGGGATTAAATTTTCTCCAAGGCCTGCCACGTATAAAGGTTATGAATTTCTTCAGTACCTAGATACTTTTTTGTGAATATCGACTGAAGTTTGCTGGTTAGATTCTAATGCTTGGTAAATATACGATATATGTCTAATTCACCCCAGTAATATTTGAAAAAAATAAGTTTCAGAATTCATCAACTATCATAGGCAAGTTTTTCTGCTGCGGTAACTAAAAACACAGTGTCTTTCATTTCATATCTTTCACTCTCAAGAAAAACAATGTGAGTTAATTTACCAGGACAGTATTGTTCACACTATGGTGATCAAGTGCTAATAGTAGGTACTCTACCAATGTGAAAACTTCATTGTCAGGGGCGGGTCTAAAACGAATACAAGAAGCCCTAGAAGGGAGAGAGTGCAAAAAACTATTTTTTTTACAAAAAAACATTTAAGAGGAATGGATGGTCTACTAAACTGGAGTAAGTGACACAAAAAAGCGCCGCAGTGAAAATTTTTTACTTTTCACCAATTGGGGTACCTACGGATAGTGGGTGAAGGAAGATATGAATTAATACATTCACAAAGATACGGAAATAGCACAACAGGCATTTTTTTTCCAGATCGCTAACCAATGTTTCGTAAAAAAAACATACTTTACAAAATTCTACTTTACAAGATTAGTCTTAAAGTTTGATCAAGAGCCTCATCGTAATATTGAACATGTAGATAAAATTAAAAATCAAGAGATGATTTCAAAAAATCTGAAAAAATCATGGCTTTTATCAATAAACTCCAAAAAACCATCTTGGGGTTATTGGTTCTCTTTTAGACATTTGCAATATCTAGTTAATACCTACCTATAATGATATACCTACATACGGAGGTCAGATCAACATGATAATAATTGGAAATAAGTTTATCGAGTAAGATTTAATAAAACTTAATTATGCCGTACGTAACATTGCATCATGTTGAATCCATTTCGAAATGAAATATAGACCAATGCATCTGTGGCACGATTAAGAGTATGTTCTACATTTTGAAACGCACATGCACATTGCACATAATGCACTATTTTTGCAAATGCGCAATAGATGTGATGACACACATGCATAGAAGATATAATAAAGAAAAACAGAAACTGTCACGTTAGGATGTTCCGATAAGCTTGTTCTCGATTCCAGCAAATGTTCACCTATTTTTTTATTAGATATCTACGTAGATTATTAATTAATTTTGCAATGAATCATAACTATGCATTCCGCATGATTAGTGATGTCATGTTTTTTAGAGTTTATCATTTGATTTTATTTTTCCAATAATAACACAGTACACAGCATATTTCGCGAACTAAAAAACATTAGAAATTAACGAAGAGAATGGAAAGTTCCTACAAATTAACAAAACCTGAATAAAATTATGACACAAAAACGTACATCAGTAATATTATTCCATGGTTTTGGTGATATTTTTGTATAAGTGTTCATGCAATGTCATAAATTTTTCTAGTTTCAGTGAAGTCCAGCTCTGATGAATATGAGGCCATAAAGAAGTCATTTCGTATTAATCTTTATCATTTTCCAAACCAAAGTAAGAGTTCTTCATCTTAATTAAATGTGTGTAAGTGTTATTACTCCTTGTGAGGTCGACATCAGGTAGGCAGATTGCATGTTCCAAGTGTTTTTAATGTTAATTATCATCAATAAGAGCAGAGAAGACACAAAAATAACCTAGAAGAGCCAAGATGATGTAATAAGAAGGAACGTGTAAAGAAAAAAGAAGAAACAAAAACAACGCTCAAGTATATTACTTTATTCCCGCCCATCCTAAATTCCAATACTGGTTTATTATGTTGCTATTGATCTCCAATTGATTGAACTCTAACCTCTTTCCCATCCTAACAAAGCATTGGCCCCTCCTGTACCGGTCGCACCGGGTTAGGAGTGCTCCTGGCTGGGGTGGTACATTCGTATTATATCTTTTTTTATTCTACAACTGAGGTAATGTATGGAGAGGTACCGATAAGTTGTGATTTTATGTATAAAAACGGTCATAAGTATTTATTTTGGTTTAGTGATAATCGAAAATTTTCTGATGCCCCATTCTTGTACAAAATCGTGAACAATCTTGTTGATTCATCATATCTGTTAGAAAAGATTCCATTTCGTTGCCCTGAACACAACACCAGATCGAACTACTTATTGAATACCAAACTGTAAAGCCTAATAAGCGCAAAATTGTTTAATAGGACGTATCTGTAAAACTCAATGCCTCTAGAGATGTACACATTTTCAACTGTTACTTGAAAACATATAAAACAATAAAAACACATAAATTTGTTTTTGACCACTATTGTTTTATTTTCACTCTACCGGTTTCGGAAGAACCCTTCCTTCGTCAGGAGAATATTAAAAACTGATCTACTACACAAAATATTGACATATAAATACAAAAATGTTAAGTGTTTGAGGGAGGGGTGGACAAAGTGTAAGAGGTAATTACGGGAATTCCAGGAAGAACAGAGCGGTTAACTGGAAATATGTCTAGAATAGGACTATAAGACAGATTAATTTGGTTATTTATTATACTGCAAAATTTATTATTCAGCAAAAAGGTAGAGCACTTTAGAAACTAGTTATCAGGAACACAGAAGATGATGAATACGGTGAACACAAATCACCATCCATTTAAAAGTCCTTTGCTAATCTTAATATTGAATATCCATTCATTCCAGATGTTCAAACAAATTACTTCTTATTGTATAATACCACTTACGTAGTGACCCACTTCCCTATCTGAGTCAGGGTTTTATATTATAGTTGCAATTGAAGAAAAAAATCATGAGCAATCGTTTGCTCGTTCCTTATACTTTATAGGCGCAATGTGATTAACTCCCAATAACGGGTTAATGTCTGTTTGAAATCAGTAAATATCTGTGACCTCATCTTAAATAGTTGACAGTTTTACAGTGCCTAATGTGAAGTGTTTAGGTTTAATATAATGATTGCGACGAAGACTAGACGCAAATGGTTATTACTTTTGTAATGATTCTCATAAGCAAGGTCAGAAAACGAAGGGAAAACTTCTTGACCCTGACGGAAAATGTAATACAATCATTAAGGTTTCAAAGGTTGAAGGAAGCGTGATGATGTGTAGACTTTTCATCGTTGTTTCATGAATAATTTCACAACATCTTATGTAAAAATGTTGCACAAGGCACAAGCAGCATCTTGCTCAACGACTTAAGGACTCGAATTCCGTAATAAAGTTAATTTGCTCGGAAAATTGTGAATCAAAATCTTTTTTCTTTGTTTATTTATTTGTTTGTTTTCAGTGATTGTTTTTGTTTTTGATTAATTTTATTTTAGCTATTTGTACATCGAAGTTTACAAATGTCTAATTTATTATTAATTACATACATATACTAATAAAAATTAGTACGGCTTTTTTATCAAGAAACTGTTAAAAATGTGGCTGCATTATCATTTCCAAATTAAAATATTAGTCATTCAGAATATATCTGAACACATGTTCACAAAGGTGCCCTTGTCCGAATAAATATAATGAACGAGATGCGAAAATATTATTATTTTGATGAACACCAGTTCCAACTTGCTCATAACATATTCTTGCTTTACTGATAGATTGTTTTTAAATTTTTCAAATCATTCGTTATAGACATCCAGTCCTTCAATCAATCTTTTTTTTTGGTATTCATAACGTAAGCCATTTTTTTATTAAGATTAATCGAAAATAGTGAATTAGCTTTAAGCTTCGCCTGAAGACCGCAGGAAAAACAACAGTTCATGTCAACTGAAACTGCTTATTTTAGACGACTTGATCCGTTGTTTGCAATTATTGCCAAAATCATTGACATTGTCGATAAAACTATTAGCGGTACAGGGCGATATTGAGAGAAAGAATGTGTCATCCAAGTAATATTGTTCACACCTACGCGTAACCGTTAGGCGTATTATTAACCGAATTATTACTCTGTGAAAACGTTTACCAAATTGCTTTTAAATCACACATTAATTTGTCTTCAAAATTGTACATTGTTAGTAGTTAACTGAGCCATTTAACACATTATGTGTAGCCTTGTAATTAATAATGGATACTCAGTATAAAATATCGTAACAAGGTCTATGTTAATTGGAGGCATTGATTTAATAAATAATTAATAAAATTACGTTTCATTGATTAAATCGATTGCAGCAAACGTTCGTGCGGATGAGCCAACTTATTAAGATACACCAAACGCATTGAATCACGATTACGCACTGCTTGTATGATAATATTTTCATACTACTAACTATAAGGATGTTTTCCCGAGAGGAAGGCAGGGAAGTTACGCCAATAGTTGACACACCTTCATCGCCCCCTCTGATAGTAAAAATTAGCGCACTCTGTTATTTTTAAAAAGAACCGTGGAAGTTTACAAACAGCATTTCCGATAAGAAATTTTTAAAAAAACTTACAAAACGTTTTAAAAACTATTACATAATTTCCCAACCATTTTCCGATAAATAATCTGACCAAATTTACGAGATTTTTTTTCCAAATTTCCCGATAGCAATTATTTGATTTTTTTTTCATGAAAAAAATTTGTTCCAACATTTCATTTTTATTTGTTTGTTTGTTTGTACAAATAAGCAGACAAAATACATACTATTGGCATGACATGATCTTACTCGAGTATTTGATTGACTTTGTTGTGCAATGTGTTCCTCGGATGTCAACGAATTTTTCTAAAATTATCATTTCAGCTTTGCTTTCTTTTTGACAGCCACATTCTTAACACGGTCATGCGTGGTTTCTGCCATACATACGCCTCAGGGACCTGGCAGGGTCGAGAGTAAAAACCCACTATCAACACTATATTGGCTAAATCTGACATCTATGATCAGTTGGCGATATTTGCGAGCACAATGTTAAGCCCATCTATCCGATTTGACTGTGCTGGGTCCAGCTATTTCATTTCTTTACTGTCGGCTAACTTTCATCATCTTATGCAGGCTCCATTTCTCACTGCCACCAGTGTTGGTATCGGAATTCCATCGGGGACTGTCAATTGAATGATAATAATTATGGTAACAATTATGATATCGCTGATACTTAAGGTAAAAATTCAAAAGAGCAAACATGAAAACTCTTGTTCTAATTTTTGTGAATTCCAAGGACTTTGAAAATAGGTCAGGTTTGTTTGGTCTAGTGAATCACAGAGTAATATAGCTAGGTATATAGTTATCGTGGTTATCTGTTATCATTGATCAACATACAATCATTTATAATATGACGTTGCATCATCAAATTATTCATATATTTGCAAACAATCTCAATATCGATTAATAATCAGGAGTTGAATAATGAAATACACACATTTTCCCGAGTTACTAATACGACATTAAAACAGTGTATTAATATGTGCGCAAATATTATCAAAATATTAAATAATCTTTGTCATAAAGTAGGCAGGTACAGGTAAATCAATTCATATATCACAGTATCGAAAGTTTCAAAGAGTTATTCGAAAAGGTTTTGAATATCCACCAGCAGTCCCCTCTTACCCCACAAATACCTAAAGATACTGGCTGCGCAGCAACGTTAATCTATTATTTTATTTATAAAAATACTTTTTAATTTTAAAGATTTTTTTATTCAGCACCTATTCAAGTTAGGTATTTTTTTTTTTTGAGGGTGATTCTACACGATTTTAGAAGGATAAAATTTCACTAAGTTTTTCGAAATTCCAACGTTTTAAGGTAGTTTTTGGTAAAAATGTTGAATTTTTTGTATGGGAAAATAAATATTCTTCTACAGTAAAATATTTTAGTATGGAAAAAAGTTGGAATTTCGAAAAAAGTTAACAGTCTTTTTTACTTCTACCATCACGTGGTCCCGAAATTAGAGTACTTTACCCTCGGACATCCTGTATATATGTATTTTTTAACATGTTGTTTATTGGGTTAACTCTTAGTTTGTATGACTATGGGTTAACTATACGAAATAGGATGTAATTATAAGCTATACCATTCATACTTTATATTGTATTTGTACAATAATTTTAAAAATACTCTTTTTAATTTGCTTCCATAATTCAAGCGTTAAAAGGGTAAATTCAAAATCGTTATTTCTTACCCGTCCTGACACCACTACACAAGCAAAAGTCTCTTTAAAACGATTTATCTGCACTTAAATAACTAACCATCATGCCGATTCCCGAAGGGGTGGGCAGAAAGGACGGACCACCAAACAACTCAGTCTTGGCACACACTTCTCGCCTCATTCACATTCATACATCATCTCATACATACTCTTCTATTATTCTGATACTTGACATTGCCCGACTCGTGTATCTGATTCACTTGATCGTGTCATGTCTTCCTCGGACGTCCCCAACTTCTAATAATAATATGTTTCATTCCGTATTTGAGGATTCTATACAAACAAAATTTCGCAATTCTTAAAAATAAAATTCCACTCCAGATTTTTCAAATAACTATGTTATATAACAAATATGATTAAATAACACATGGAAAACTTCTATTGCTTAGCAAATAGTTATAGACAACAATATGAATTCAATAAACTCTCTGGGTATACAGTAAGTCATCTAAACAAAGGGACATTAGACATGATTATGATGTGATGTATAGTCATTTTACTTTCCCTCGCATTGAAGGCCACGTAATTGTTGTTTTATGCTGAACATCAATAATCCCAATAATTACAGGTGGTACTCTACCTGTCTCGGAAAACCAAGACTCAATACGTATTTTTATTGAGAATGATCGCGAGCATGTTTATCATCGTAACATGTTATTACATCAATTAAAGATAACTCTTCCGTATGTGTTTTTCTTTGAATTCAGACACATATATGTATAATTTACCATTGGCTGCAGGAAGAGTGGATATGGTTTGGAAGTTTCATTTCAGTTGTAAGGTAATTATATTTTTGTTTGCTTTATCGTGGCACCCAGACAGCACAATCATATCGATAATGTCGGTAATTTGTCATCAAACAAACAAAGTCCACGTCGACATTTTTTGCGAATAATATAACATTATTTGACTGACTACCATCACAGACGGTAGATATGGAGTTTGCAATGATGTAGCTAGTACAGTCAACTCTGCTTAATTGGTTCACCGGTTTATAGGAACAGTCGGTTATTTCGGTCAAAATACATGGAACAGAAACCTAATGCTAATGGTTTTTAGGGACACCGTTCCGTTTATTAAGTTGTTCAGTTGGCAGTAAAATGCGCACGTCGAAGGTGTGTAATTGTTTGTCCATGTTTTTTTTTTTTTTAAATTACTGTACCTACCTTTGATTACTTTACTTTTTCATGTTCATACGTACCTAAATATTTTTTTGTTACAATATTTGTTTTTTAATTTTTTTAAATACATTCGCTCAACTCGAATAAATGTAATATAAAGTATACAAATAAAATATTACAACGATTCGATTGACAAAATGATTGGGCCCGATGTTTTCATGTTTAATTTTATGGACGTGAACTATTATTTTCGTTGTTTAGGTAAATATCTGAATTTGTGCTCGTGAAGGATGACAAGTTACCTGAATTATCGATAAGACCTTTATCGAAGTGCTTGTGTTAGAGGGCCTAAACTTTTATTTACACAATAATTTTAAATAATAAAGAAGATAACACTCATAAAACATATTTTTATTTTTACCGATTTAATTCATGTCTGAAGTCTGAAAGAAAGTACCAATGGCAATATTGTAACATAAACTTGTTAACTCACTCATTGTGACATGTGTTTATATAAGACGTATCTATATTCTGCAATGGCGTTTTTTTCTTATTACAGATAATTTGAATCGGGTATGTGACTATAACAGTGATTAGATTTGATATCATTACTGCGATTGCACGCATGACTAAGAAAAAAAAATCTACGTAGTAAAAATTTACCTACCGTATTGCGTTTTAACGAATAATTCAATATCTATAGAAAAGCTTGAAAAGGTAGGTACATTATTTTTAATGATGCTAGTAAAGTCTTCCGCTTTTCGCTAAATTACCTGTTATTATATATAACAGAAAATTTCCTTATTGTTTAATGGAGTCTTAACCAGCGTGGGAAAATATGCAAATGGTCAGTTGGATGACTAGCTCCAGCGATTCGAATAATTATATCGCTCATGTCAAGTACTTATTTTACTTAAATTAGTTCTTAACGTATCGCACTCGTAGGACAACACCACCGCAAAACCAAAAACTCCGGTTTTTAGCTGTGAATGCCAAGTGAACTATCTGGCCAGTATTTATGATAATTTAAGACTGCCATATCTCTAGCTAGTATAGGTACTATCTGTAACTTATACGATTTATTGCTCAAATATTTTCAAAATATCTCGAACAATAATGCCATAATTAAAATATGGCTGTGCAGTACCAGGACAGATTTATACCTCAAACAAAATGCAACACGGCTATATAGAGTAGGCAACCTAACGTTTGCATATTCTATGGGTTTCATACTTTCGATTGGTATAGAATTTGTATAATAATCAAACCGGTGAAATGTTTACAATTTTTTTTTTTAACTATTAATTCATCATACCCTGGACTAAAATTTGCTAGGCAACCGATATGCAATATATTTATTGACATATTAAATTAAATATAAAATACGTTTCATAAAATAAACATCTCGGTGACGGTCGTTCTTTAAGGGATCTTAGACTATAAGATAAGTACAAAGCAACATAGCCACAGTTTGCTTTACAGCTGTGTATGTCTCATGTCGTTCTAACCACAGACTGTACAGACAACTGTAAAAATGTCACGTTTTGAGATGCGGTGGTGCAACTAATCAGGGGATGTTTGGAACCCAAAATATCACAACTCAAATATCTTTAAACTGTTGTTTTTTCGCAAATCTAAAAAAGTGTATTATGTATTATACTATTTGGTTTTAATATGGTTTGATGGATAGTTTAAATTTATGTTGAGACAAAGAAACAGAGAGAATTGAAAACTCCAAATTGCGATTTACTCAAAACATGACATTTAGGATTGTAGCGGTGTTATATAGGATTGCGGTATGAATACTTACCAGTTTTATTTTTTTAGATGAAAAATATCTTGAAATTAAATTGACGTTTTTATGTAATAAGTAGGTATTTAAGTTATCCAAGGTTGTTTAAGAGTGAGTTTGACGAATCTTTCTTCAGTAAGACTTTTGGAGTCTAGTATTTATAATGTTTTGAAGCGCATATGCAATGCAAAGCCGGTTGTTCTATTCGGGTCGTATGTGGGCGACATCTGTTCCATTTTACGAAGCCAAACAATGATGTTTGATGTTTGAACTCCAAACACTTTTCATTAGTCGTGCGTAAAGAACTTGATTTAGGAGATACATTAAAATTCGCTCAAATGTATTATATCTATTCCGCAAAGAGATACATAGCATGGCTCTTTGTGTAGTGGCAACCAACACCTCTGCCATAGGTCACACGTAAAATAAGTAACAATGTAGATAATAAATTGAATTTAGGAAATGCGGAAAACGGCCACAAGGGTTTCAATTTATTTGAAGACGTTCACGAGACTAATTCCCTCGGTAAAATCAGTACCAGATCGAAATAGGGGAATGTTTTTCATCGGGATCTGTTTATTTCAGATTCCAAAGAATAATCGATTTTCTCACATCAAATAGATTTCGATTTCTTTTGAACTCTGTTATAGATTTACTCTTGACGTGTTTATAATGAATAAATCTATTGACTTTTTTCCGTGTCGATTTCATTTGAAGAACTCGTAATAATAAGCGCAATGTTAATCGAAAAATGTTTTGTCTGCTTTAAAAGTTTGGCTTTTTATTAGAAGTAAATCCAATAAACTATCTCATCTATAAATGGAGGCTGGGTTTCGATTGATACGAATTACAATAATCATGCTGAGATGATTAGACACGGACAACCCCTTATCAAGCTATCAAGGGCTGAACACTTTTTGTATTTTTAACCCACCTGCAAACTGTTTCGAAAGGGGTAGCCTTTATCGTCCTACTTCGAAATATATCCGGGATCCGCTTTCAATAGCATTATTTGGGAAATCAGTTCTAGTCAAATACTTTAACCCGTTACTAAGTTTTAGATTTTGAATTGAATTTTTTTTCAATACTTTGCTAGTTCTTTACATATTATTGAAGAAGTAGTATAGATAAACTATTTTATTTCATTTTATGTGGTCTCTCCGTGCTAGCTTTAAATTATCCCTTTCCTTGCCATAAAGGCAATTTGGGCATATTAGGTCCCGCATTCCGAATATATCACGCTTCTCTTGAAAACTTTTACCTTTTAAGCTATAAAAAATATAGAAAATCTTTATTCAGATGCCTAATTTTTTAATTTTTTTTTTATTATAGTGACTATTAAAACATTGTACGAATAAAGAATAGTAAATTGTATTTCTTAGTCCTCCTCACTAGAGTGTCCTGTGCTGAGGCGGAATAAAGTTATTCATTTCTGTTTTATTAGTTTTTTATGTCGTTTTTAATGTTTTTTCATTAGTCTCTTTAAGCCAGATTTTTATTCTTGTTTTGTAATCATTCAAATTTTCTATTCGCTTTATATCAGGGAGAAGGATTTTGTTGAGTTTCGTCGCAAAATAAATATAATTTCTTTTCCGAATGTGGTTTTATGACCTGGACTATTTTTAATTTCATTGTGATTTGACCGTGTTTGATGAATACGCGGTATTGTAAGGAATTCAGTATTTTGAATAGTTTCAATAGTATATTTGTTGTACATTTGGTACATCAAAACTATCGAAAATTTCAATAAAAGGCGTTCTTATGGGTACTTTCAATATGGTATTTATAATTCCTTTTTGAACTGTATTCAGGTTATGTATATATATATAGATACAGCGGATCCCCATCCAATAATTCCATATTCAAAACGAGAATGACATAAAGCGTAATAGATTTTTTCATGTCTTTTTTACCCACCACATTTCTTAGATGTTAGAAATATATAAGTTTTGTAAGTTTTTCCGTGATACCTTTGATATGTAGGTCCCATCTAAGATTTTCATTAATTACTACCCACAAATATTTTCTGCTTTGTAATTTGAAAGTTGAAAAGTAATTATATGAAATTCCGTTTACACAAACAAATCTCAAAGTATGCTCCGAAAATTATTAAAAAAACACAACCAGTTCTGTTATTTAAGATGCTTCAAGTGTGAAATAATTCACAAAGTTTTTTTTAATGCTAAATGTACAGGGCTGGGTCCTATGTGGGCGCAATTGGAGCAGTCCGCTGAGGGCGCCAAATTGTCAAGGCGCCAAGGCGCTGATAATACCTAACGTCTCCTTGAGATTATTTTTAAAAAAATCATCCTAAGATTATCGATTTCTGCGTGTACTGGTTTTGACTAGGGGGGTAAATTTTTACTCGCACCAGGCGTCGTTTGACTCAGGGATCCCCTGCTCATGTAACTCAGATGTCAAGAGACTTTTGATATATTTTACATAAGTCCTGTTTTACTAAACATTTTCACAATAGTCGCTCACGTCTATTAATAATAATATAAATTTTAAATGTATTTATTTAAAATTCGTTACAGAGTGTTTTTTGATTTGTCAGGTATGTGGTAACTTTCCTTCTGTTGATAATTGTTATGAATTACGTTTCATCCCATCTTCTTAATATCTTCATTATCACATTCACAAGAAGATAATACTATAATATCTAAACGAAACACGAAACAGGACTAGACACAGAAAAACAAAAAGGTTACGATATCAACTTGGAATAGAACCCAAGATCGCTGTCTCACAGAGACAACGCCTCTAACCACTCGGTCATTAGGACCTAATTATTTTACGTCATTTTTGTCGATCTCACATTTCAAATTCAGAAGTAACAATACTATCTTTAACTATTTTTTCCCATATTCTTGTCAGCTTTTTGAACGTTTACAAATTCCTAAAGATTTTTTTGTAGGCTAGGTTGTGCTTCGGATAAACATCAGTATGGGACACCTATCAACTTTGTCTAAAATACTAAATGAAGATTCACTTTATTGAGGGTATAACCTTCAAAGTTATTAAAAAAAAGTTATTCCAATAAAAGTGAATATATATAAAAACATTAGGGTTTTTATTTTTATTTACATTCCTAATTGAGTTGTGTTGATTCTGTTCATTTCTTAACACAAAGAAAAAAATAATAACTGGTTACGTCTTTAGTATATTGAAAAAAATTGATAAAATTGATCTGTTGGCTTCCCAAACATGATTCAATTAATAAAATTATTTAAAAATCTACAAACGCGAGGTTACGCACATCAACCAAAGGTACAGTTAAATAGTCGATAATATAAAATTATGGATAATAGATGTGGATTGAGAAAATTGATGCTGTGTCATCGCTGCTCACTCATTCGGAGACAAAAAGCTTCATGGCTTTACAGTACAACATTTAAAAAAAACAGGTAAGGATATTGTTTGTATTGTCAATCAGTAACGGTTATAAAGTCAATGTAAAAAGGGTTCCCTTCATCCGAGTCCATAAAACACGTGCATTTTATGCACTGTAATGGTGCACTAAACGTATCTCCTCACAATTGAATAAATTAACGGTTTTATGATTACGATCACTGATGATGTATCATCATGATTTCTTGATTCGAGATATTGTTTATTCCTGGTTGTAATGCAACTTCAGTGTATACAGGGCCGGCCCTCAGCCAAACGACGCCTTGCGCGAGTAAAATTTCGGCGCCTCTTGTTAAACCAGGAGACGCCAAGTTAGGTGATCATTGCACGGAGAAAACTGACTAAATAATTCACCCCAGGCAGAGGGGACGGACCGCCAAACAACTCGGTCTTGGCACACACTCCTTACCTCATTCACATTCATAAATCGTCTCATAAATACTCTTCTATTATTTTGACTCTTGACATGTCCCGACTCAAGTATCTGATCCACTTGATCGTGCCATGTCTTTTTCGGACGTCCCCAACTTCTGCTACCATTCGCATTTGCGTCATATATTCTCCTTACACTCCCCTCTTCGCTCATTCGATCTACATGCCAAAACTATCTAAGCGTCCATTTCTTAATCTTACTCATTACGCTTACATCAGCCTTCCATTCTTTGAGGATCTCCACATTTTCTACAGCATCTGAATGCTGATAAGACTGATCTTACTTAACTTAATGATCAAATTATTCGTTTTCCTGTTAAAAATGGAACTGGAGTCCTAACGAATGATTTAAAAATTTCATAACAAACTATCAGTAAAGCACGAACATGTTATGAGGAAATTGGAATACGTGTTCTTCAAAACAATAATACTTTCGAATATCATACACTATATTTATTCGGACAATGGCACCTGCGTGAACACGTGTTCATATATGTTCTGAATGACCAACATTTTATTAGTAATTATGATGCAGTCACATTTTTAACATTATTTTGATTTTTTAAAAAGCCGCACAAATTTTTCTCAGTGTATGTATATACAGCGCGCTTGAGGTGATTTTCTCACGAAAACGGCGCTATACAAATAATCCAATAATTTATGTAATTAATAAAAATTTAATGATTTGTATTTCTGCGTAGCGCCATTTTTTTCATAAAAATCGGTGATCAAGGGCGATGTGTTGTGACTGTTAAGTGTTAGGTACTATTTGCGCCTTTACGCCTTGGCAATTCGGCGCTCGAAGCGGACTGCTCCAATTGCGCCCGCATAGGTACGGCCCTGCGTGTACACTCACTACCTACAAACACAGGCATTGCATGGATCAAATGATTTTACGAACCGGAACATTCAATTCCGTGGAGAATATCAATGATATTCCCAGAGGAGCAAAAATGGAAAAAAAAAAAATTTACTTGTATAGGGTTCGCAGATTCAGATATAGTAAATAGCTGCTAACCCTATACAAATCTTAAGTACGCCCAACAGTTGAATTTTGGAGCCACCTCTGGGCTAGAGCCCCATAATACGTGATAAACAAACTTTTTTAAAGCATGTTTTATCGATTCGCCTTGATAATATATCACCGTCGACTTTTTTTTAATTCCCCAAGCTAGGCAAATGCTCGTATCATGGTGGTAACAGAATACAATTTTATACATATATGTAGTAAAACTAATAATAATATAACGTCATATTTAAAACAAAAAAGTGCAAAGGGGGGCGGTTCGTGATTGACAATCTGTTTTTAACCGACCGATTGCCATCTGTAATGCACGGACGCAATGTGGCCATACTGAGTCTATTCTACGGGTATTTTGATGGAGCCTGCTCTAAAGAGCTAGCAGTATTGATCCCAATATTGATGGACAAGAGCGGGAATTCCGTTCAGAGTTGATGTCGACAGATCGTTTCTTCGATTCGTTCTTTTTGTAAGTCGGCGTGCATGCGGAACCAACTACCGGCATCTGTTTTTCCTCCTTCATATAATCCGGGCATCTTCAAAAGCCGCATTAATAAATCCCTCCCTACAGTCCCTGCCTATTTATCCGCCTCACAACGCTGCCCAACCGGGTAGCGACATAGTTATGTCTTTACACTTTTTAGACGGGGGCTCTCTTGAGATGTGACTTAAAAATAGTACCTGGCTATTCAGATCTGGTCACCAAGCACGGCTGAAGCCACTTCAAGCAACTTTTCATTTCTGAATGGTGGTTTTACACCAGGGCGATACTGAGAGTATCTTTCACTCTGCAACATGCCGCAAATATAATGTATTTTTAAAATTTTTTTTGCCAACCCCACACACGAAACCCTGAGTATTATTATTTTCCTCGGGCCTGTGTCATCTTTTGGGATGCTGTGTGGAGGGTTTTTATATAAGGAAAGAAGAAGAGGTAATTCCGAGAAGGTAAAAGGTATAAGGGCTGGGTACGAATCTAGGGATCAGTTTGTCCAGGAGTGACGGATATATGAACATATCTCTTCAAACACGGCGCAAGGCGATGAGTCGAGGGACCAGTTAGTGAGATCATAGGGTCCCCGAACCAGCCCCCCTCCAAATCTTGTACGCCACCAATCTTGGCGCATCCTGAACACACCTTACCCGATGTATCCGGGCACCCCTGCTAAATCACCAAAATATTTAATATTATTTTTGATTAATAAATGGTGAAATAACACAAATTGCGACCTCCGGATTGCTAATCGATAGCCTTACCCCCAACGCCAGAGATCACCGCTCGCAACGGTAAGATCTGTACAGTATCCCGATCTGTGCACCTGCACATAATAATTATTATCCTACTGTTAATGTCCTGATTGCAATGTAATAATTGTTATCCTATTGGTTAATGTCCTGATTGTAATGTAATAATTGTTATCCTACTGGTTAATGTCCTGATTGTAATGTAATAATTGTTATCCTACTGGTTAATGTCCTGATTGTAATGTAATAATTGTTATCCTACTGGTTAATTTCCTGATTGTAATGTAATAATTGTTATCCTACTGGTTAATGTCCTGATTGTAATGTAATAATTGTTATCCTACTGGTTAATGTCCTGATTGTAATGTAATAATTGCTATCCTACTGGTTAATGTAGTGCAAAATAAATATATGATTCGTGATAAATTAATGATGGGACTACTCAGAATGTAGGAAATGTACCTATGTAGGATGTAGATACATTGTACTAACAAGATGACGTGGATCAATTTAATTTAAATATCAAGTAGGTACCCTGATAATTTATTGATGTGTCCAAATGTTTTATTTTGTTATTATGTTATACAATATAACACAGAAACACATCAACTGTTAATAATTTTTAGAATTTTTCATTCGTAACCGTGTCAGAGTTATCGAAAAGAGATATCTGCCAAAGACATTAACTAAGAAAACACATAACTGACATGTTTACAGAACTAGTATCGTTGTTTACAATAAGCTGATAGTGGCACGAACGAACTTTTTTTTGTAAACACAAAAAGACACGTGTTTGTGTTTTTTACGACTCTCGATCGCACGTGACTTTACCACAGATTTTTATTTATTTATTGATGCTCTTTTAATTCTGGAAGCATATTGTTGGAATCCGTTTCTAGCTTTAGTAATCTTACGCATCTTTAAGCTTTTTTGTAATCGATTTTTCCGCTACCGAAATATATCTTTAATCGAAATAATCTTTATTTGCGACACCTATCTTAACATAAAGCCTAGGGATGTAGATTAATAAACTTTTTTGAAATCGATTTCTCCGCTACCGAAATATATCTTTAATCGAAATAATCGTAATTTGCTACACCTAACTTAACATAAAGCCTAGGGATGTGGATTATTAACCTTTTTTGTAATCGATTTTTCCGTTTCCGAAATATATTTTTAATCGTTATTTGCTACACCTAACCTAACGTAAAGCCTAGGGATGTGGATTATTAACCTTTTTTGTAATCGATTTTTCCGTTACCGAAATATATTTTCAATCGTTATTTGCTACACCTAACCTAACATAATGCCTAGGGATGTGGATTATTAATCTTTTGTGTAATCGATTTTTTTCCGTTACCCAAGCACAATCGAGTTTTTTTTTCAACAATCAACAAGCACGCAGTGATATTTTGAAATTATCGCCCCGTGGTATTTGTTGTCCATTACGAGTATTTTACGAAGATTTCAATGATTTATTCGATCCCTCTCGAGTATGTGGGTAGTCGAAATAATCGATTATTCAAAACACTACTTCTGTAGTCTATAACAACTATATCATACTGCAGGTCATATGGTATCTACATCTAGGTACCTAGGTACTTTACATAGTAGATATACCAAAGTAGATTTTTCTAGACTATGATTATTTTATCCCTAAGCATAGGTCCACAGAAGTGACACGTTAAAGAAATAAATACATGTAAATATGAATTTACTTGAAAAGTTTTTGCAGTGGTGTATAAATACATAATATGCATATAAATTTAAAAAAAACAATTTCATGACTTCTTAATCAATTTATTGTCAAGTTAATGTGTCCGCAGAAGTGACAATCTGTTCACAGAATCGATGAATATACTGAGTAAATGTTAGTATCGTATTGTTTGGAGTAATTCTTGATATTGTCAAATACTAGTCAAATGCCGAGATCACACCTAACATAACCCAAAACAAATAAATAGAAGACGGTAACTACGTGGGTCTCTTTCTCGATAATGCCCGTCGCCAGTCAGAAGGGTATACAAATAAAGGGCTTGTGTCAGTGGCTGTTTGCATAAAAATAATGTTTGTTGTAAAGTTTTTTTCAATATTTATATTTGCACTAGATAGGAACTTATCGATATTGATACATTAACTGCTACCTAGAAAATACTGGAGTGGTTCATCAATTGTATGTTCAGACCTGCAGAAGGACATAAAGTTAGGTAGTTAAAATTTGAATATTGCGGTGATAGTTGGGACTATTCAAAAATTCATAAAAGTGCCCCCATATTATTTATTATCCAGATTTGGATTTTGGTGCAGCGACACAACTGTTGCCCGCAACTAAAGTCGCTTGTTTGCACCTGGACTACACCAACAAGGCATCTCCCTAGCATTGATTTCTCATAGATACTGTCTAGATACTTAGCAGTGAAAAATTATGTAAAAGAATTATCAATATACCTATATAGATATCAATTGTACCTGTAGCAATGTATTTATGTACAATGTACAGTGTACCTGTAGCAATGTACTTATGTAGAATGCACAATGTACAGTGTACTTGTAGGAATGTACTTATGTAGAATGCACAATGTACATTGTACCCGTAGCAACGTACTTATGTAGAATGTACAATGTACAGTGTACCTGTTGCAATGTACTTAAGTAGAATGTATAATGTACAATGTACCTGTAGAAATGTACTTATGTAGAATGCACAATGTACAGTGTATCTGTAACAATGTACTTATGTAGAATGTACAATTTACAATGTACAGTGTCCCTGAAGTAATGTACTTATACAGAATATGCAATGTGTACAGTGTATCTGTAACAATGTACTTATGTAGAATGTACAATTTACAATGTACCTGAAGCAATGTACTTATACAGAATATGCAATGTACAACGTAGCAATGTACCTACACTTAGCCGTGAAAATTTATGTAAAATAATTATCAGAAAATACACCGTGTTAATTTTTGGTTGCTGCGTCAGATTAGATAACATTTTGAACCGTGATTCCTCCACAGGTGTCGAGTGAAGGAATCACGAGATGTTATTCCTTCACCCGACACCCGTGAAGGAATCACGCGACGGATTAGATAACATCCCGTGATTGCTTCACGGGTGTCGAGTATTGCCTATCTGCACAAATTATTAACCATATTTATGCATGAATAGGAATATATATATATATGTGTGTTTTGCTTATTTTAATTTTATATTTATCATGTTGTTATGTTATTACAATCTAATGCAAAGTCAAAATAATTTTTTGTTGCATAGTAACAATTCATTCTATCTGCAGGTATTGTAAAATTGATTTCATTCTTAGAATTGCATACTTATTTATGAAGGTACTTTTGTATCTACAATATATTTAATTTAAGGTAGCCCATAAAAAATCTATGCGTCTGTATGTAGCGACGGGGGGGGGATTATTTTAAGTTATTATTTATTTTAAGGTAGCATAAGTAGGTAGGTACCTATTTGTAATTCTATGACTTGTGTTTTAGCCAGAGATTTTTTTTTAATATTCATACATTTGTTTGAATTTCACTTTTGTTTTCAAGAATGAATGTATGCAAATCTTGGAAGCGGATATTAACCCACTTCCCGACATAGCTGAAACTCGTTGACAATGACAATGCATTCTATACCCTTTTGATGGCAATCACGTACAAACGCGCGTGTAAATACGTAGATCAGAAATCGGATGATATTACAGCAGTTAAAACACAAAACAAATTTAAGGCAATGCCATACGTAGTAATGCAAAATCATGTGTTTTTGGTTTTAAAATTTGGTCGCCTAGAAATGTTTCAGATGCTTTAATTAAATACTGCGAGTAGAATACATCTTGGCCTTTGAAATAATCGAGTATTTTTTTATATAAGTCTAATATAAGCCAAGAAAAAAATAATGTATAGGCCTATGAAAACTGCTTTAAAGTTCAAAATCTCATACTTACGAACCCATTTTCGGTTATGATTTTATTGTACAATGTGGAAAATTAAGTTATTTATAAAATGATCGGAAAAAAATTAAATATTTATGCCTGAACATCCACAAAATAAAATAAAAGGCACTTTTTGGCCATGTTTTTTTCTTGCATAAATAAAAAAAGGGGGATGGTGTTAAGCGGGAATTTAAACCTTATCGCGGTTGTTATTGATAGCGGCTCAATTTAAAATATTAAACGACGTAGTGCATCGCCTTAACAGTGTTCATCTTCAGTTCCTGGGTAGGAAGGTTCAATTCTCAGTCAAACCAAAAAAAAGACATTTTAAAGTAGATGTCTGATGTATTAAAGTGATTTTTTTTAAAGGTATGGTTTCATTTAAACTCTGAATAATATATTATAATATGTATTATCACACGAGCAACGCAAGTTACGATGTGATTTGTTGATATAACTAATGTGTTGGATGTAAGTGTAAATCTGTGGAAAGATTACGATAATTCCACGAGACCTCTCCTGACCTGTGTAGGTGATGAAGCAGGGAAGCCGAGTCTCGAGGAGGTGTTGACGGAGAGTCTGCCACGAGACGGATTAAAGCGGAGGGTATTGGGGTCAGGTCACGATGGCGCACTGGGACCGGAGGGCAATGCCCTTATCTCTGTTTATTATAAACCTTTCGGTGATTAGAGGCGTCATAATGGCTGATGGGGAAACTACCGGCTGATCGGAAACACCATTAACTATTTTTATAAATATGTTATTTATTTTTATGAATGTTTTTGATATGGCTTTTTTAATTTTTTTTTATTTAAAGAAAGCAAGACAAAAATATATATTACATAAAATACAGAAAAGTTCCAATAAACTACTTTTCAGTAGTTTGACGATAGCAACTTTTCACATAAAAAATATCAAAAAAAGATAAAAACTTATTTTACTTAATGACAACAGTGATAACAATAAAAAAATAACAATTTGTTTTAAAAATATAAAAACATATACACAACAGTGATAGTATCTACCTATAGTTTGTATTAGACTCTAATACAAATTATTTCTTTCAGCGAGCCAATTTTTCAACATAATATTTGTTTTTACATTTGTACATTTTTTTATTTCAGCAGGTAACATATTTAAGCAACTAAGTATCATGTAGTCCAGTGTTCTTTGCCCATATTTGTTTAAATGCTTAGGTACAATTAGTCCTTCATTTATCGTAAAACGAGTATTGTAAGTGTGGTCCAGTCTATTTATGTATATAGGGCTATTCATATGCTGAAATATAATTTTATACCACAGATCTTACTGAGAAAATTTTAAGATTCTGAAGGAAAATTCTGATAAATTCTTCTTTTCATATATTTATTGATGAAAACAAATAATATATTACAATAAAATCATGAGCCGCATCTCACTAGGAAATTCCTTTTTCGAGATGTGCGGCTTTACAATTATACAAAATTAAAAATACCTAAAGCTTAATATAATATTCAAAATATAAACTAATTACAAAAAAATAAACACTGCAGATATTCAAACAAACAAAAAATACAGCTGGGCAGTACGTAGCTGTTATTGTTGGCAACAATTACATTCTATTGACTAATTAAAGTAATTGATAATACAATATAATCTATTAACTAATAATATAATCTTTTAACTATTGACTAATAAATAAAGATTGTTGATTTGTGAGTATTTATTTTTCACCTGTGTTGATTTATCAGCTAAAATCTTAGGGTGACTATGGTAACATTCTTCCGGTGCCCTCTCCTATCGGAGGTTGGATATCATTAGGGCATTCTTCACCCTGTATTTATTATTATTATTATAGTAGTCCCAGGTCTTAATTGACGTCATCGATGATCGTCCAAAAATGTTCACAAAAAACATTTATTGGCGACGGATGCGTCTGATTAAGGGAGACCTTTTGACTTCTCTAGCAGGACTTTCTCGCAACATCGCCTTACACGACATTGGGAGGAATTGATTCATACGTCTGTCACCGCTAAACACGTTAATATTCAAGTGCATTCCTTTCATCGCGATTAAGAAACTTTTAAGCTTAGTACAGAGACCTAAAAATTGTGTAAAAATATACAGGGTGTATCGGCACGTACCCGACAAACTTTAACCAGCTATTCCTTAGCACATTTGGAGTAAAAAATGTTATGGGCACTTTGCTGTCCGATAACATTTTTTTTAATAAAAAATTTACTATTCATATTTTCACCACATGTCACCACTGTTTTATCCTTTGTCAAAGTTTGAAAACCCACCTGGCAATATTTTATTCGAGTTTCGTATATTATTATACGTACGTACCTACATTAGCGCGCTTTTACGATCACAACAAAATGGCATGGCACCATTCGTCTCATTTTTAGCTATTATTATTTAGTGTGTATGAAAGAGCGAACACGCTTTTTGACACACTTGCTAATAACCGCTCTTGAACACGAGAAACAATGCCAATGACAGTGACGGAGTGTGGATTTTTTTAATCTTTTTTTGTTTTTAATTGAAAAAAAATGTTACCGGAGAGCAAAGTGCCCATAACATTTTTTAATCCAAATGTGCTAAGGAATAGCTGGTTAAAGTTTGTCGGGTACGTGCCGATACACCCTGTATACCTACTATGTTTTATTAATATTTAAAGCTAAGTAAATGATTATCTCTGCACACCCAGTCAAACCATAAGGGACCATCTGACAAGTGTGGTGGAGCAAATGATCACGTGTTCATTTTTTTTTTCATCACAAGTGTGCGTTAGAAAAATAAACCAGATGCCTACAAATCCTACTAACAACTAACACAACAAGTGTTATGGCCCCGTGTAATCGTGTCGTATTGTTTTTTGCTTATTTTTCTTGTGTTTTTACATTGGTAGCAAGACTGAAGGTGAGCATTTATATCTTTAAACTTCAAAGGGATCTCATATAAAGGCTACGACTATGATAATAAAATATGATGTGAAGTGGAATTAATTTACGATAAATAAACTAGGGTCAAACATAAGCAATGGGGTGTTTGGTGTTTGTTTACTGCAGAAAAAATAACTGAAATTTAGGGGCTGCAAAAAATTCAAGCACTCCAAAATCACGCACAGCTGAGAAAAAAGCTTCAGACTTCGCATGTGTATTACCTACTCCAATTTGAGTGCAGCGGAGTTGCACTCAAGTTGAGTAAGTTGATAATAATAATAATTGAATGATTTGTATAGCGCCGTTTTTTTTTAAATCACCTCACCTTTCAATTTATTATGACTTTCTAGGCTCTATGTAATTTTATTATTTACAAACAAAAATATTAAACATACATACCTGGCAGGTTACTTCAAATAAACTTTTATTAAAAAGTTTAAGCTTTGAGAAGATATGACTTTGAACAACGATAACACTGGACTTTAAGCTGTCATACCCTTAAATTAAATATGCCATTCCTGAGAGAAAGTCCAGTTATATCCAATTTTCCAATTATGTCCTAAATTTCGCTAATAAAAAATTACTCAATGTTAATTAAGTGTTAATCTCAATTGACCTACCAGGTAAGTATTGTACTGTATATTATCTCCATATATAGCAAGTAAAAACATAGATCATTGTAGAAATGTATTATATATTTGTACAGCGCCCTGGAGATGATTTTCAACAAAAACGGCGCTATAGAAATCATCCAAATATTATTATTATTACATGATTTTACGTTTGCCTTTTTACCCCTCACTCCCATTGCCATTGATATTCCATTTATTAGAAGATTAGTTGCAAAATTAGAGATGATAATATTTCATTTAAGATACTGGAGAATTTAATATGCTTTGGGACTGTAAAATTTTCATGAAACGACCTTAAAAGGCTTTCAAATTCTTAGTTTATTTTTAAATTTACATTTTTTTGACGACATCGAGATTATGTGTTTGACATTTTGTCTTACTGTTTTGCTAAGCGGTGCCTATGTTTTGATTGATGAAACCAATCGTGGCTGCTCACTCAGTTTTTGAAATTTCCTTGTCAGGTGTTCATTGAATATGTAATACAATACAGGTACTGCTATTACAGCCACATATATGCATTTTCAATAAACAGGTACCCGACGTGTTTAAAGCGTAATAAAAACAGAACTGTGTTATTATTATCAACTGCCTCCCAACCGGGAATAAATCACAGGTTAGTTCAGAAAGCGTTTCACACTTTGCCCAGGTAAATTCGATCTCATGAACCTCGTGTGTAATGCTAACAATTACAGTGTATTGTCTTACAGAATGGGAGATAAACGCACTGCGGTACCTATCCGGGTTCACTTCCTAGTGCAGGTGTTATTCGTTGTTCAGGTACGTGGATAGGTTGTTATAAAAAATAACAGGAATTATAGCGTGACCATTATGTTGTAGTCTCTATATTCCGTGCTCATTTACTGGATGCTGTGGTATCTACTCTTATGTAATGTATGCCCCTTGTCCCACGGGTCGGTAAGCAATCGACATAAACCGAGTGCTGTAAGACCCTCTGCGAAAAATTAAGTTTGTTTTAGTAAGGTAACGGTCTGCAGCGCAGTTCAATGTAAAACTTTTCTGCACAGGGTCTTGCAGAATTTGGTTCATTTCTATTGCTTACCGATCTGTGGGAAGACGGGCTTAATGTACGCAGAAGTAAAGGGCGTGATTGCATCTCGGACGATTATTACGGGTTCCTGAAAATATGAATCATTATTATTTCATCTTCCTTTACTAGTTCTTTAACAATTTAACTTAGTACGTATCGTTTTTTATTATGTTAAAAATATAGGTCCAAATCATCTTAGTTGGGTAGGTCGGCACAGATTCCTATTTTAGATAGAAGCAAAAATGCGTTTGTAAAAACGTATGTTATTACGTACTCTGTCTTTAAATCAAAATAATTAAATTTTTAAATATGAAAAATTGATTAAATATGAAAAACTGTACATGCGAAAAATCAAAAAAAATCATTCTAAAACGTTTGAATGTATTTGTTCCAACTGACAGAGGTTCAAAATGCTTTATATTAATAGTTATGAACACCCGTTATGAATTGAAACTAATTTTAGCGTTCTTCATTTCAATAAAATTCTCCATCGCAGTTAATAATCTAGTAATCTAGTAATCTAGTAATCTAGTAATCTAGTAATCCATAATCTAGTCTTGATTGTCAACATCAACGAAAAGATAAAAGGTTTGCAAAACATTAGCAAGCGCTAGTTACTGCTGACAAAGAATCAGGAACAAGTATAAGCTCTCCACTGTAATAAGACTAATAAGCAACTGCGGTTAGTAAACTGGTAAAGTGCAGTTAGTAAAATGAGCCATTACTTTTATTAGAGAAATAACCACACAAAGAAAACTCCGCAATGAGAATGAAAAATTTCGCAAGAAAACCATAATAGTTAAGTAGAACAAAGTAGCTGATATTTTGCATGGTATCTAATATCTAACTCATTATTTTGAATGTTATAAGACAAGAAGTTTGTAAATATTATGTTTTTACCAATGACGTTACAATATAATATCTTGACTTGTTATTGTCTAATGTTTTCAGAAAATTCTTAATTGAAACGTCATTCATGTATGAAAATACACTGGTCACACACATATTCTCAACCGTAGAATAAAGATTAACACAATAAGTACCTTGTGGGCGTGTTTCGTGATCCAAATATAAGCCCGATTTGGGCCTATATTTCCGTACAAAATTATTTTTCACCCTTATTACGAATTTAAAACGGGATGGCAAAATTCAATTTCAGGAAAGTGTAAAAAGAGCACACCGCGTGCTAAATGGTCTACAAAGTAAGTAAAAGGTGAGTCCGTGGAACATTTTTTTCTATGCACAGTTGTGTGGAAGTCACTTCTAGTTTTCTTCTTTACTCCATGGTATGAACGAAATAAACGATAAGGCGTTTTCATATTTCATATAATGTGACTGATATGACAAGATGGTGACAGGATCATCAAAATGATAATTCATCACACCTTTAAAATGTTATATAAAGTCATGGAAAGTGATGAAACAAAAACTTTATTAACTGGGTTAAGTATTTAATGTTTTTGTGTTTAACTCGTAGAACTCCATTTATTATTTTTTTTTAATTTAATTAAAATCAAATTTAATAATATAATTATTAAGTTCTGCAAGTATTTTTTGTTTTTTGTTATTGTTACAGCTGTTTCGGCTTTAAAGACCATTTTCAAACTGTTGTTTAGCCACGTTTAGATTCTATTTTACCCATTCCCAATTTAAAATGATTTATTAGCGGTTAAACCAATTTACTGATAAAAATAATTGTGACAATAGATTTCATATTCTGTGGGGGTTTTTTGAAGTCTGTTTTCCCCAAATTAATGTTTCATAAATGACAGTTTACAAATGGCGGCGATTATTGTTAATACTGGCTGTTAATGCTTATTTATATTTTGTTTTACAGCAAGCATATTACCGAAAACAAAAATGAAATTCAAAAAGATGTGCTTATTTAAAAAAGAACAACAGCGAAGAAACCGAAACCAAATAATTATTGATAATCTGAGAATTTTTTTAAAGCAATTTTATAAATATTTTGGTGTCAAATGGTTTAACCAATTACCTCTTAATTTAAGATTGAAAAGAATTATAAAAAATTTAAAAGCTCAATAAAAACATTTATCAATAGCATTTCAAAAACAAAATCGTTTATACTTAAAAATACAATATAATCTCTCAATTATTATTATATTGAAATCCTTTTCTTTTATTTCCTATTCTTATCTCTTTCCTTCTTTTACATCCTTTTTCTTTTCTATTTGATATTATTTTGTTATATATAAAAAAATTATTTTGTTATATTAAAAAATAAAAATTCTTTTCATTGTCTTTACACTCTCTGAAAAAATATATTAAATTATTATTTACACGCGTTTCTCCGCCTTTTAAACACGAGCATTTGCTCTAAAAAATGTGTATCACGATGTACTGTAATAAAAAGAAAACAAACTTAATGTAATGTGATAACATATAATTGTAAATTTAATATTAAATAAAGTAATTTAAAAAAAATAAAATAAAAAAAAAATTAAATAAGCCAAATTCTGGATATTAGTAATAGCTCTGGAATAAGTTCTGGGGGAAGTTTATTCCAAACTCCCACCACCCGTTTACCCCACCACGCGCAACAGATGGCACTGTTTTAAAAAAACACGTTTTTACCAGTCAAAGGTGACTGAGCCATCGTTTATCCACAGTTGTGACAAGTCCTCCCCAAGCATCTTCAGCTACTCCAACGTCATTCATTATCTGTTACGTAGTTAGATATTACTGCATTAGGTACTCAATACGTTGCACAAGAGACCCTTATTGAAATTGGCAATCTTCTTACTTGTTCAGAAGCGCAGTAGTCGCAATAGTTATCAGTGCAGTAACCCAACAACATATGTATCTATTTAATATGTCAGTACCTACCTCATGTAAATGCAATTTGAGAATAGTAGGACGCGACCTCTTTGAATTGAGAAGGCGAGAGTGCACGGAGGAGAGAATGGACTAAGAAACTGAATTTGCTCTCATCTAATAGGCATTACATCAGTGATTACCAACTAGCAAACATAACGGAGGACTCTCATTTTCAAAATAAGTGAAAAAATATAACTGTTGTCCAATTAAAACGCTACAATAATTTATGAATAAGGGGGTTGAAGCACTATCACTGAATCGGTATTTGAATAGATAATAAATTTTCACATGTTTATTGCCATACACTCGACGCGATTGTACCTAACCTAAAATGAATAAACCAAATGAGCAATCTTTGGTCGCAAAATATTTTCAACCTTTAATGAATATGTGACTTAAACGGAGAAAATTGAGTGTTGCTAATTTATTAAGAATCTCTTCAAATAATTGGTAATCCGCTTAAAAACCGCATTGCAGGCCGTTTCCTTATAAACTTTAGCAGATTCCTAATATGTTGGAACACGTGTTCGTACTCCTACATTTTACTAATGACGAAATGCGAAAATATTAGCGTTTTTATGAACACGTCTTCCGACATCATGATAATGCAATGGTATTTACTAAAAGTTTATCAGGAAACCTAACAATTCATTCGTTAATGTCCAAAGACTAGGTTCACAAATAACGATGATAGTTCCGAAATAATGTATAAATGTACAGTCAGAAAACGTTTAAATACAATATACTTAAGATATTTAACTCACTGCCAAATAATTTTTTAAAATATAACGATGAATCTATGAATATGGTTAAATGTAATCTAATAATCAACTAAATAATAAATATTTGGCTTAGCAGAACCTCTTAATAAGTATTTTCATAAATTAAAAAAAAGTTTTATTGATTAGGTACATATTACAACGTATTTACGAACCAACTACTGAGATTTTTAACAAGACGTCTTCCCTTTCGAAAAACCGCCTGCGCTTTGCGGAAGTCGCCATTCTGACATTCTGAGCAAATTCCTACGCCACCTTGTCTTCGATTTTCCTGTAAAGAGTACATCGCTAATCGCTAAGTTATAAAAACATAGGATAATGCTATAGGTTGGTGACCCCATCAGCATGATCCGAGTAGGTACTGGGTATTACACGATATAATGGAGAGTGATGCAAGATATAGTACTGCATGGATGGAAGGGCTTAAACACTTTAAATTGACTTATTATATCCCCAACTGGGTCGTACGTCCATGCACGTTACTCCTTAGATAGAATACTCATTAGTTATTATATTGTGATGATAATGAATGCGATCGACACGTGTTTATATTCAATTATGCGTAAAATACTACAATCGACAAGACGTAATAATAATATTATAATAGTAATAACTATGGATTATTAATATTATTATTATTTGTTACTTATTTGTTATTTCGGCTACTGGCATTATACCTAGCACTAACTTATTAGATGAGAGTCCGATTCGAGCCGCGGTCAACAGTGGTTGTGTGTACTTTACTATTGCTGAGTGCCGTTCGCCCGTTCCTGCGCTGCGTACAGATAAGAGATTATTGTTACATTTTATTTAATATTGTTTATCGTTTACCTATTTGTTTGCATTCCTGCTTACGGCTAATCCGTTTTTGTTTGTACAGTCAATTAAATAGACTGCGTATTATTTTTTCAGTTTAATTTTTAAAAGTTAAGTTTTTTTTTATATAATGGAGGAAGACGAAGATAGACCTCCCGACCCAGGGTCGATATTGGATTTTTCTGATTCGGAATCTAATACGAGCCAGGTTTCTGTTACGCTCCCATCTCGTAAACGACGACCATCGCAAAGCCTTCACATTCCATCGAAAGTTAAATCTATACCGCCGGTTCAACAAACCTCGACCCCTAACGACCTTAACACCAATAGTAACATCCAGCCAAGTACTTTAACTAGCGATAATGCAAAAAGTACTGAATTACTTTATCCTGCTTCAGCTTCCGGTCCATTTACCGTTAATGTTCAGAGAACTGAACAGGGAAAACTTATTCATCCTTTAGATTTTGGAAAATTCGTATTTGACTCAAAAAATAATAACCTTGGTATTGTTAACGGTTCAATTAAACCGGAAGGGCGATATAAATTATCTATCGAGTTTAACACTGGGGCTTCCGCAAACGGATTTGTAAAAAAAATTGACTCGCTCTCAAATCATAAATATAAATCGTTCATCCCTACATTTAACCTTTCGAGAATGGGTCTTGTGCGAGGAATTCCCGCGGAGATCCCAGAGGCTGAAATTGTTGATGCTTTGAATAATTCTCACGGAACCCCAAAAGTATTAAAAGTACGTCGACTGAACTACAAGGATTCTACTGACGGAAACACGATCTGGAAACCTTCCCAGTCTGTTGTTGTCACATTTGAGGGACAATCCCTACCGTCTCGTGTGTTAATTTACTATACCTCGCTTCCCGTCGAAGTTTATAAATTTCCAACAATTCAATGTTTCAACTGCTGCCGGTTCGGACATTCGAAATCTGTATGCCGCTCCTCCCCACGTTGTTACTATTGCGGAGAAGCTCACCCATTTGATCAATGTCCGAAATCTTCCAATGATCCCATTTGCATTAACTGTTCGGGTGCACATACCGCGGTCAGTCTAGCCTGTCCGGAATTAACAAGACAGAAGAACATAAAACATAAAATGGCTACCGACAACATTTCGTACTTCCAGGCCTCAAAGTTAATCTCTCCTGCGAAAAAATCATTCGCAGAGATGACATCGTCCTCAGCTCCTTTCCAAACAACCACCTTTTTAAATTCAACGTCATCTTCTCACAGAGAAACCATTCTCAAGCCAGTCAAACCCAACCCAAAATATACACCTTACCTTGATAAAAAACAATTGAATAATATTTTGGCCAGCCCGAATGGGAATGCCAAATCCCAGACGCCCAATGGGTGTGCCATTAATGGTAATTCTTCCCCTCCTGCTCTCCCCGAAATAATGAATAATAATTCTTTTATACACACTTTAATTACCCTTTTAATTTCTATCCTTACAAACAACAATACTGTACCGTCCAACGCTGCCGATTACATTAAATCTTTATTATCCTGCCTCCCCAATGGCTTCGAAACTGAACAAAATCCTTCAGTGGAACAGTAGAAGCCTCTTCGCTAACAAATCTGACCTAATTCAATTACTCGACGAACACGACGTTTCAGTAGCCGCCATTTCTGAAACGTGGTTAAAACCCTCTTTTCACTTAAGAATTCCAGGTTATTATTGTCTCAGACACGACAGACCGGATGGTAAAGGCGGCTCGGCTCTGATAATCCAAAATTCTATCCCTTTTAAAGAAATTAATATTCATACTCCCTCCGACGATATCCAGATAATAGCAGCTGTCTTATCTGATATCACAATATTGTCAATATATATTCCTCCCTCTACGACTTTTATTGAAATTGAATGGACACCAATCTTAAGCCAGATTTGTTCCCCTTATATGATCCTTGGAGATTTTAATGCACATTCCCCTTCTTGGGGTAGCGAAATAACAAATCGTTCTGGCCGCAATCTTTTAAATTTTATTGATACCCATAACCTATGTTTTTTAAATGACGGATCTCCAACCAGATTCACCCCCCCTCATCAACGGAAAAGTGCTGTTGATATATCTCTTTGTTCGTATTCGTTAGCATCTAAATGCTCTTGGGACATCCTAAACGATCCCCTCTCTAGTGATCATTTCCCAATTATAATCCGCTTTCACCATCAATTTAACACTTATTCCCCCCCAGTTAAAAATAATCTCAAATTTAGAACGAAAGATGCGAATTGGAGCACTTTCTCTTCTGAACTAGATAACCTTATTAATTTAACAAAATCGTCCCCGGGAGACATCAGAATGCAATGTGAGACGTTTCCTTCTATGGTTATAAATGCAGCAGAAAAATCCATCCCGAAACGCAAGGCGAACGTTAAAATAAAACACTCTACTCCGTGGTGGGACGAGGAATGCACTCGCTCCGTCAACTCTCGAAAAATAGCAATTTCCTCTTTTCGTAAGTGTATGTCACTAGAAAATTTTTTATCAGTTAAAAAAGCCCAGGCAGAAACCAAACGAATTTTGAAAAATAAGAAGCGCGCTGGATGGCGGAAGTTCTGTGAGAACCTGTCTCCGGAAACTCCCCAGTCTTCAGTTTGGTCTAGCTTAAAAAAATTTGGATCATCGTATTCTCCACCAAGAATCAAACATATATCAGAAGAAATTCTTATAGGATTTGCGGATAAAATAGCCCCCCCATCAGTTGCCGGATGTGAAGAAATGCCTTCTATTAAGCCGTATCCATCTCACTCTAACTGGCTAGATGCTCCTTTCTCCATTGATGAGATGAAACGAGTGATAAGAGCCCTTTCTGACTCTGCTCCGGGTCCCGATGGAATATGTTATAGTTTCATTAAATCATTTTCTGATATGGCGGTTGAATATTTCTTATCTCTTATTAATAATATGTTTGAAACAGGACTAATTCCGGATGTTTGGAAAACTCAAAAAATCATTCCCATTTTAAAACCTGGAAAAAATCCATCTGAAATTTCGTCTTATCGGCCTATTGCTCTTTCATCGTGTTTGATGAAAGTAGCGGAGCGTTTGATAAAAAACAGACTAGAGTGGTTTGTTGAAAGTCAAGATATTATCTCACCAAATCAGTATGGTTTTCGGAAAAAGAAATCTACAATGGATAATTTAAGTTTGTTCACAACTGATATCCGAGTTTCTCAATCCCTAAATTCTTATACATTGGCCACATTCCTTGACCTTTCATCAGCTTACGATGATGTTTTACTGAATGTTTTGAAAGAAAAGCTAATTAAAAAACAAATCCCCCCGAAACTAGTCCAATTTATTATTAATTTGCTCACAGATAGGTCCATTATTATTGAGTCTTCCTCTAAATGCTTAAGGCGCAAACTATGGAGAGGTTTACCCCAGGGTTCTGTTATCAGTCCTCTGTTGTTTAATATTTATATAAGCGACCTAGACTCAGTTATTCCTTTTTCTATCAAGCGACTTTACTTTGCGGATGATATCCTTATATATTTGTTACATAAAAATATTATTCTTGCAGCTAAGGAAATGAATTTGGCTTTACAATATATTAAAAGCTGGTTGTCAATAAATGGGATGAATCTGGCGGCATCTAAAACAAGGGTCGTAGCTTTCACGCGCAAAAGAAAAATTCCCCACTTCTCAATCTCTTTTGATAATGTGCCTCTACAAACCGCTACTCAAATCAAATTCCTTGGTCTTCTTTTGAACCATAAACTTTCCTGGCTTCCACACATTCAGATAATTTCTACAAAGTGTGAAAAGGGACTTAATATGATGCGAGCAGTTTCCAGAGTATGGTGGGGATCTCATCCTACCACTCTTAAATTAATGTATAATTCCCTAGTTCGGAGCCACTTGGATTACGGCACATTCCTTTTTGACCCCCTCCCTAAATATTTAGATAAGAAAATGGAAAGAATTCAATCAAAAGCCCTCAGAATGATTATTGGAGCTATGAAGTCTTCTCCAATTAATGCGCTTCAGGTGGAATGTGGGGAGCCTCCATTATATTTCAGAAGGCAATTCCTTGCCAATAAATATATTTTCAAGGCTTTATCGTTATCACATCATCCTATTAAACAAAGTCTTAATCTGCTAAGTGTTAATTTGAAGTCTAACAAAAGATTGAGTGAAAAAAAATGTTTTCCTCTCCTAATTAAAAGTTTTCATCTCTATAATTCTCTGTCATCTTCCCTCCAATATCTTCAAGAAGTTCCCAATCTTCCTATATACAATATTCCATTTAAGGCAATCACTTTTATGCCGAAGACAATAACATCAGACTTTCGGAAGAATATTTTATCTTCCCCAAATAAATTTCATAATGTGGATGACTGTTTTAAAAGCATTGTGGCTTCAAAATTCCCTGGATTTTCCATCCTTTACACTGATGGTTCCAAATTTGAAAATAAAAGATGTGGAGCATCGATATATAGTGCAGAATTCAACATCAATCTCACTTATAAATTACCGAAAGAAGTTTCCATATTTACAGCTGAATGCTTTGCAATTGAACAAGCGCTAAATCAAATCCAGGTTCTCAACATTCATCGAGCCTTACTATGTACTGATTCGCTAAGTGCTCTAACTAAAATTATGTCAAATATTCTATGTTATCCGGAAGACAATATTATATGTAAAATTAAAAATCTCCTCAATTCTCTAAGTGAATCTGGGTTTGAGACGATATTGGCCTGGGTCCCTGCCCATTTGGGTATAGAGGGTAATGAGATGGCCGATTCTCTCGCCAAATCTGGTTCAGATTCCGGAACTATCCCACTAAATTTTAGAATCCCTATCTCCGATGTCTTCCCGATTCTTAAATCTAACATGACTCGTGCCTGGGAAGAAAATTGGGCAGGCTCCAAAATAAGAACTGGATCTTTCTATGCTGGAATTCAAAACCATATCCCTGCTAAGCCATGGTTTCACGGTAAAAAACTGTCAAAGCGATTCATTTCATGTATTTCGAGAATGAGAATTGGTCACTGTTCAATTGCATCCCACTTGGCTAGAATTAGAGTTTTGGATGATCCGGTCTGCCAGTGCGGTGTGGAAGAGGAAACCCTCGACCACGTTTTCTTTAACTGTAAAAATCATTCATCTTTCAAGAACATATACCGCCGTCTTATTAAAATCACACACCAGTCCCCCCTTAATATTTCATACCTTTTATCTCTTAACAATTCTCGTGTTCATACAGCTTTATGTAAGTTTATTAACCTGAATGAATTCAACATTTAATTTGTTTTAGCGATCTAAATGAGTCCAATGATTAATTTGTTTTATTATTCTCCCAATAGATTAACCGAATTTTTTTATCCACTTTAACTGTTACCGGCACAAAGCACTCTTTTCAGGGTGAAATGCCTAAAACCAAAAAAAAAAAAAAACTTATTAGATAGGCGTATTAGATCTGTCAAATAAATTTATACATTAAAATGCAAAAATCAATCATTTTAAATACATGTAGAATAACGAAAGATTTTTTAAATATTTATGTTGAGGGATCAGTAAGATTTATGGGCCCTGTTAGGAGTTTTACCGAGCCGAACCCTCTGATATGAAAATATCTGGAGTCGGTGAATTATTTTCCCATTTGATCTCTGGTTAGTTGACTTGCATAATGTTGATTGACTAGATGACCATTTGTGGAAAAGTGTGTGGAAGGATTTAGTTTTTCCTGTGGGGAAGATTTGACCCGGACATAAAATTGGAAATTAAAAATTAAACATGGTAAAGATAAGCACTGGCACATTATTAAAATTTATATGTTTTTTTAAACGTCCATACACAGTGTGCGTTAACTCGTAGGCCAAGCGGGAAACTGGTGAATCGATTTCACACATAGGTATCTGATCTGATCGTATCGTTTTTTCTCTAATTTTTAATAATAATAATAATAATAATTGGATAATTTGCAGAGCGCCGTTTTTGTGAAAATCACCTCAAGGGCGCTGTACATGAACAGGTTATGAACCATGTCTATTTTACAGAGGAATTTTACAAGACATAACTGCAGATGATTATCAGCGCCCTTGAGGTGATTTTTCACAAAAATAGAGCTATATTTTGATTCAGACCCCCTAGCGACCATTTTTTTTATTGAACTAAAAAATTTCAACTTCGTACACGATTTACTCGAAAACGAAAGCTCAAATCACAAAAAGTTATGCCGAAAAATCGACTCTAAATGTGGAGTAGATTCACCGGTATCCCGCTTCTATTACGAATTTCTGGGCACCGTGTATTCATGGATTTACAGCTGTTGATAATAAATGGAGTACCACGCGCAACCTTTTATTATAAGAATAATCATATTAGTATGAGTGCAATATAATGATTGCACTCTTTAATAATTCACGTTTATATATTTATCAGTTGTAACTATATGCGTTACAATTCATGTGTAGGTTCAAATTATGGTAACAATCTTCACTTGAACGAGATACATAACTATAGAAATATAGAGTTTCGTAGATCTGGTCACCAAACACGGCTAAAGCCATTTCGGGCAATTTTTTTATTCTTAGTGGTGGTCTTTTATTAGGGCGATACTAAAAGTATCTGCCGTTCTGAAACATGCAACAAATATACTAAGTAATATATTTGTGAAATAACACGAATTTTAAATAAAATTTACGCGACATACGCATTCGTGTTTGAGGGTCGTAACTACAAAATTATATATTATTAAGTTATAATAATTCTATGCTAATCATCCTGTGAAAAAATACCAATCTGAATATCGTCGCTACTATAAAATTAAATGTACCGACTACGAACACAATATAAAATGTAACATTCTTTTGCAATACATACACAACCAAATATCAGACACACTCACTAACCAATCGGATGCATGGTCTGCTCAACAAGTTTGGGGGTACTGTATATATATGTACTGACTCCATTCATATAATTAAACATATTCTATATTAGCACTTTGTTGAATCCAACATTTTTTTATTTCTGTTTAATCTTACTGTTACATGTTTTACTAATATTGTTTCACATTTCGTTTATCAGTTTAACGTTATTTATGCTTTAATAAATTGTGTATTATTTTTGATAGATCACTGTGTATATTTTTTTTTATAATTAATGTAAAAGCCGAGCTGGGTGTAAAACCAAACAAACGGAAAATAAAATAATATGCACCTACATTTAACATTAAAAAACTGTATTTATGAACAACTCATTTTAACTTGTTTTATTAGACAGGTACTTTAAAAAATAATATGTACTTTTCTCCCTCTCTTTTCTCTCACCAATTAACGTATAATCAAAGTAATAATTAATGGAGGTGTCATACTGTCTGTATTGTATTTACACTATAAATGGCAAATTCATTTGAATATAATACACCAGACCTATCAGAAATGTAAATGCATCAAAATCTTCAAATAAATTTCTCATGGTATCAGTCGACACGTTGTGTATAATGCGTACAGACAGCAGGTTGCATTTGGATGCACTGTTTGCATACAAATGTGCAATCTGCACTTAGGATCATATTATTATACCGGAGCTACAGAAATAAATAATACAGCGTGCTGCGTATGTACTATTAACAACGGTGCAGAAAATTTATAGTGAAGTGAATAATGACAACTGGTAAACCAACCTGATAATAAAATAATATTATTCACAGTACCTACCTAATATATTGTATTAAATTATCGTTGGTACTTACCTATCGTACCATATTTGGTGAAAAGGGACATTTTAACCAGGGTTGCCTGATATAATATGGAGTAAAAAACGTCAATGTAGTTTTGGTCTCAGATGGTCTTTTTTTTCAACTAAAAACATTAATTATTGTAGAGTTAGGGTCGGTCTAAAGGGTCAGGCTACCCGTCTGAGTGACCAGTGATGACGTGTGAATGTTTGTTTAAAAATAAGTTTAAAAAAAAAAACATAAATGTCAACAAATACCAAAGTTACATCATTTAATTCAAATAATGTCAGCAATCACTGGTTAAATTAAGTTAGGTACTTATATTATTATTAAGCGGAATATAATGAAGTGAAACGACACTAAAGTGCGCTATATAAATGCTATGTTATTATTATTATTATTGGGTACGTTTAGTACCTACGGCATATTAACTTTTGTAAGTTTATTTTAATTCGTTGGTATAATCAGTAGTTCTAATAGTCCATTTTTTGAAATGTTAATGATGCACGTTATATTACATATTTATCTTTAAATGATAATTGAAACTATCTAACTAACTAAGCATGACGCCGTTTCCCCACATGGGTAGGCAGAATGGCTGCCAAACAACTCTGTTCTTGCACATACTTCTTGCCTCATTCAAATTCATACATACCTACTATTCTATTATTAGACTCTAGACATGACCCGACTCCAGTATCTGATTCACTTGATCTCCATTCCTCGGGCATTCCCGAATTATTATATCATGAAAAGAGTCAAGAGAATGATAGAAGAGTATGTGTCAGACGATGTATGAATGTGAATGGGGTAAGGATTGTGTGCGAAGAACGATTAGTTTGGCGGTCTGTCCTCTCTGCATTCCCTTTAGGGGAAAGGCGTAATGGTCAGCTTGCTCTAAATAAAGAAACAACATTAATATATTAACACCCCCATACACACATCACATACATATGTTCATCTTATATATATATGTATTATATTACATAGAATTATTTTAACATTTTTTAAATTTTTTTTAAAATTAACTCCACACAGGAGGCCCTGAAGAAAATAATTTCCCTCAGTGCGTATGTCATCTTTGGGGATGCTGAGTGGTGGGTCTTTTTGTGGAGAGGAAGGAGTGAACATGGGCCTTGAAGAGTTCCATGTTGTAGGAGGGAGGAAACACAGAGGCCGGCAGTTCATTCCACAGCTGAGCTGTTGAACTTAAGAACGAAGCGTAGAAGCGACCCGTTCTCATGTGACAAATGTCAACCGTGTACAAATGTTGGGTGCGCGTTTGGCGTGTATCCCGACTACGCACCGGTGCCGAAGGGATCAATGACGCTAGTTCCTTAGAGCATCTTCCATTGTAATACCGATAGAACAAGGACAACATTCCTAACTGACGCCTGTGCTCTAAAGATTGCAGTCCGTTTGGATTGGGGAATCTATCAAACGGACTACCCGTTTTTGCACAGAGTAAATGATGTAACATTAGCATTATGATTGAACATAAATGAAAAAATTGCATCCTTTTTGTTATACCGTTACTTATGTAATATTACATCAACACGTTTATTATTGTAACGAAAGAATAATAAAAAAGATATCTTTTGTTGTTTGGTACATAATATTCTGTATGTACATATATATTGCAGAATGACTAACATTAAAAGCAAATCATAAATAACAAAAGGTAACTACACCTCGTCCTTCTAGGAATAAAATAGTGGTAACCAATGTAACCATGGCACCGCTCTCTCCCTAGCAGCCGATATTACAAAAGGAAAAGTGGGAGAGCAAGAACAAAACAAAACGAGTCCTGACGAACAAAATGAGATAAAAAACACAAGATGGCGTGATGGTCCTGCTAGGTGCAGGACGGCATATAATATACTTGTAAATACACAATCTAGTATGGTCCGAAGCCTTCTCAAACTGTTATAATATTAAAATAATAATTGACAAAAAAAAATAAAAAATTTACATTGAGCGCTTTTATTCCTACTACTACGGAACGTCACAAACAAAAAAAGCATAGGTACGTTTTTTATTACAATAATGTTGTAGCTATTTCTTTCACACTCTAATTGTTTGTAGTTGAAAATAAGACAAAGGGTGTACGTGTGTCTGCTTTCCACACAGGAAAATGCATTCATTATCATTCATCAAACAATAATCAATCATTCACCATTAAATAAATGAAACGCCGTTGCCTTTGCCGTTGCCGTTGCCGTTGCCGTTGCCGTTGCCGTTTCCGTTGCCGTTGGAATTATAAAAGCGCCCATTAAATCCACAGAGAAGGCCACGAAAGAAATTATTTTTGTTTTTTTGGATATGCTGTATGAAGGATCGTTTTGGGAAAAGGAAGGATTTAGTCCTGGAAAAAAAAGGGGTGAGGGGTTGTTAGGAATCTGGGAGGTCAGTGTGTCTAGGAGTGGCAAACGTATGAATTCATACTTCCCACTAAGGTACAAGGCGTTGCATGGGTCGAAAAAGCTCGGTTGGAGAGGTCAAAAGATCTTCCTCAACCGGCCTCCCCCGATCCAGCTCAATCCAAACGCATCCGCCGTCAATACCTAGAAAAACTAACTCACGAAACGTGACGTACCCATAACAGATGTGTTGGTTAATCAATTAATGGTTGGAGAGGAAGTTTATGATGATACCCGTTTTATACGAGGCAGGAAACACAGGGGCCGGCAACGAGTCTTACGCTTGTTTTTTCACTCCGGCACAAAGGGATCAATGATGCTAGATCCTTGGAGTATCTTCCATTGAAATACCAGTAGAACAAGGATAGCATTCCCTCCTGATGCCTATACTCTAGAGATTGCGATCCGTTTGTTAAGAAGTCTATCGAACGGATCGCCAGTTTCGCACAGGGTTGAATATTTTGGGGCTCCAAACCAGAGGTGGCAGCTAAATTCAACAGTGCTATTTAGCTCATTGTAGGCCTACAATTATGTTGTATTACAATAGTGTTCATTATGTTATATATATATATACAAATCAGCCAATAATTATAACTGTTGTTTGCTGTAGGTATTTTATCTACTCTTGAAAAAGTCTCGAAAGAATGTGTTTTTGGAAGATATGCACGTAACATCCGAATGTAATATTTAAAATAAAAATAAATATAGTATAAAATCCGAAAAATGTTGAGTCCGTTTCACAGTTGTACATTTTCTACAGCAGCACACAAATCGATAACACACCCACACAAACGCAGGCACCTCAATATTTATCTGTATATTAATAATACACTCGGTAGTTGGCTCATGGCTGGTAAAGTTGGTAGTTGTTAGTAGGTAGGTTAGTACTGGGCACTGGGTTCCTACTTACTCACGCATACAGAGGCGAGTGAGCGAAAGGCCTGTTGATCCGATAACAAACTACAGGTGTAGTAGTGCTGTCATGCCTATGCGTGTGTGAGTGCGATTACCATACGCCTTACAACTTGAACTCTACCGTATGGGACGACCATGATTTAATAATAAACAATAAGTTTTTAAATATTTATTGCTATACTGTTATTTTATGTTTGTAAGCTGTAACAGTATTAGTATATCAATGATACTCGAAGATCAATTAATTATTGTTAACCGAGTGCAAACATTAAGTATGTTTGTTTACAGGTTGTGAACTGAGATGTGAGAGAGTTTGTACTACTATACGATATCTATCTCGTTCTACACTGATAGAGTCAAGCACATGAGTTTATTGTTACACTTGTATGTAATCAACCATGGGTGGAAAAAAAGCACTCGGGTACTTCTCTATTGGAAAGGTTATTTTCATACCTTCAATATTTAAGTAAAATAAGTGATGGGATGTCACTGGTCGGAGTAACAAAAGAGTTTATAGATTAGGTTAGATGGTTAAGTTATTTTGTGGAGAGCGCACTTGAGGTCAACCTTCACAAAACTGCACTATATCTAGGTGGATTGTAACTAAATTAACTAACTAACTAACCATCACGCCGTTTCTCCGCATGGTAAGGCAGAGAGGACAGACCGCCAAATAACTCGGTCTTGGCACACATTACTTGCCTCATTCACATTCATACATTGTCTCATACCTACTCGTGTATTATTCTCAGTCTAGGCAAACACTCTTTGCCATTCACACTCATTCATGCATTTTTATTAGTCTCATACATGCTTTTGACATGGCTGACTCAAGTATCTGATTCACTTGATCATGCCATGTCTTCCTCGGGAGTCCCCCACTTCTGCTATCATTCACAGTTGGGTCATATATTCTTCTTAAACTACTTTCTTCGCTCCCTGACTTCTATCTATGTACTTCCTGGGGCGTCCTGACTTCCATCTATGTACTGCCTGGGACGTCCCTGACATCTATCTATGTACTTCTATGATCTATGTACATGAATATAATCGATTTTTTTCTCTACCCATTCACTCTTCGTAGACAAATGCGTTTATGATTTTTTCCGTTCCTTCTAACTAATTTAAGATTTTCTCGGCTTTTAGAAACGTATTTTTAAAGTTTAAATTAAATAATTATCTTTTACATTTAACAATGGTCATCCTAAAATCGTACGACTGTTTATATGTGCAACGCAACACCAACTGCAGGCATAGGTCGGTCCACTGTCGTGACGTCACAAGACCACGTGTCCTCTTCAAAACACCACAACGGATCAAATTACACCATCTACACCGGACAAAACACGAATCAGAGCAAAAAGGTGACCATAGTCTATAAAGAAACACACTTTTTAATATTTGTTGGTAATAACTTTTTGGTGATGTGTCTCTTGGCTTTGTTAAAAATTACGATGCAAAAGGATAAAACTTTACTACGGCCGGCGACGGATCAAGGACAGTTTTACGATTGCAGCGCACATGTGCATTCAAAACAATCCACACAAAGGAAAGTAGTAAAAACTTTACACTTCAGGTACAGTGCACTTAGTCAAAAGTGTAATTTCATTGTACCATGTAATAGTGCTTTTTGATAAATGTTCATAAAGCTGTAAGAAAAACTTTATTTTTCAAGACGTATAGTTTAACATTATATTCTTGATGAACAGTGGAAATTTTACAATATTGTTCGTCAAAATTAGGCAGCTTATAAAAAGGTTGATGTTACGTACATAATGATTTAATATGAACCTGTGATGCGGGGACCCTTTTTTGTTACTGCGTTGTAAATTGTGCATGCTTACAAAAGTGTTGTAATCTTCAAACTAGTTTGGTGGCTTTTTGTACACTTCATTAGATTTATTTTTTAACGTGATTATTTTTATAGTTTTGATATTAAATCTGTACCTACAAAACGAGGAAAAAATAACTTATCGATAAATTAATGCTCAAATTGTGCATCGCACAAGATATTATCGTTTTTGAAACGGATGTGGTTTTGTGACATCGTTGTACTTTTTTTCTTTGAATTAAATGGCGTTCTAAATATTATAAATTATAATGTACCTACTTACAGATAAACGACAAAGGATTCTGTGGTTCTTTTGTGAGATTGTTTTAAATATTTAGTTTTATCATTTCCACCCACCAATTAGCCGAGTTCGAAGAATCTCGATGCGCCTTTTTTTTGTTTTTATTATAAAGTATTTTTTATTGGATTTGTCTCGCGTGTCTTATAATATTTTCTTTTTTTGTTTTATCTAAATCTTTTCACAGTTCGCGCGACATCTGTGAATAGTGATGAAAATACAGGGTTTTCCAATAAGAGGTGTTATTTTGATATTCAATCGTAAAAGATCAATGGTTTCGTTGCTTGTGTGGCACGTAGCGCCGTCTTGTTGAAAGTAGTACTTACCTTTATATTATACCTAATGTATCTTCCAGAATGCGACTATTACATATTGCTCAGTAAAATTTAACCTTCTGGCCAGTTCTCACAATTCGTATTTTTAAAGATAGTGTAGCTTCCCACATTTGCAGATTCGACCCTACAATAAAACAATTCATTGGCCTGGTATTTTTATAAACATATTGCCTTGTTTGTATCATTTATGATTTAAGAATTGGTGACATTTTACTGCAAGCGGCGGCAGTTTTCAAATAGAGCTGTTCGCCTTCGATTTTATGATGACCCTAGTTAAACCATTATGCCTAAAAATATTTGCCAATACCTTTCCCACCCCTGTCCCATAGTAATAAAAACCCCAAATAAAGTTTCATCTTCCTCAAAATAATTCCTTTAAAATATTTCTATTGTTTAAGTCACGTTTGTATCATTAAGAATAGCTAAGTGCATTTTATTTTATGTTAAGAATGTTGTTTGCCAACGAGCGGGAGGAACATCTTATTTTTGTAATATGTCCTTCAAGAATTTAGTTTAAATACAGATACCTCCCAGAAAAAGGGCAGTATTCATATAACTGGTAGGTACAGACGTACCTACGCAGGAGACAGTATTAGAGTGTTGCTATAACTGGTAGGTACATGCGTACCTAGGCAGTCAGCCGTGAGATAATTACTAGGTTTATGTAAACCTAGGGAAAACTGAAGAATAGAGGAAACTAGACCTTTATTTCTTTCAGTTTAAGTTTTAGCAGAGGAAAATAAGATCCTCTGCAATTATATTGTGAATTAATAAATTTATATGTCAAGAAGAAGAAGTGTTTTCCTGCATTCCATCTGACGGCGTGTTCTCGTACCACGATAGCAGAAACATATGGTCCTTCGAGCCGCATCGGGAACACCAGCATCATGGAAGCGGGACAACACTCAAAGACGTCATCTGTCTGCGGCAGCAAGGCGGGAACCAGCAGCAGCTGGACGGAGGCTCAAATAAAAGCTTCAGAAACTAAGGTGCACATCACGAGACAAAAGGCCCGCCTACTTACGGAGATGGCTGAAGCAAAGATGGCTGCAGCAATGTCAATATTGGATGCAGAGGAGCAACATGCGGCGCTCGTTTTAGAAGCCGCATCAAGGACTTCGCAACGGACTCTCGAAGATAGAGTCAATGACTGGGTGGACCAGTCACATCACAGTTCATCATCAGAACTTGGAAATCACGATGAACAGCCTCTTCGAGATCAAATGGAGCAGCAACAGGAACTGCTCCGTGATGGGCGGTTATCACTACAACCGCCCACAAGAACTGCACAGCAACAGCCCTTGGCAGGGCAGACTCTCCCGTCGCAAATGGAGCCTCGGGTAGAGCAGGCTCATCCGCTGCAATTGGAACAGCGGTTGGAGCAGAACAAGGGTGGGCGGTACACAATACTCCCACCAAAAGGATCCTCAGAGCAGCAGCCCTTGGCCAGCCAGACTCTCCTGTCGCAAATGGAGCCTCGGGTAGAGCAGGCCCATCCGCTGCAATTGGAACAGCGGTTGGAGCAGAACAAGGGTGGGCGGTACACATTACTCCCACCAAAAGGATCCTCAGAGCAGCAGCCCTTGGCAGGGCAGACTCTCCCATCGCAATTGGAGCCTCGGACAGAGCAGGCTCTTCCGCTGCACTTGGGACAGCGGTTGGAGCAGCAGCAGCAGGGCGGGCGGTACGAGCTACTCCCACCCAGAGGAACATCGCATCAGCAGCCCTTAGTAGGGCAATCTCTTCAGCTGCAGTCGACGCAGCATCAGCAGCCAAGCAGTAGCTACTGGGAGCTGCCTACATCAGAGCAGCCATTCAACTTAGCAGAGCAACGCGACGGGCAACAGTGGCCAGAGTCGCAGGGCCGATTCCAGGGACCAACACCTGCTATAACTGAAGACCGTCTCGCGGAATCAATTGGTAAGGCAATGTCTTTATATAATACCAGGCCCAAAGTTAATGATCTTCCCACATTTAACGGCAATCCAATTGAATGGATTGCGTTCAAATCAATATACCATCATACCACAGACTTCTTAAAAGTATCTGACAGCGAAAATTTATATAGATTACAAAAAGCGTTAAAAGGAGAGGCGCATGACGCGGTTTCTTCCCTTCTATTGTCTCCTTGCAATGTCAAGGAAATAATAAATACGTTAGAAAATATTTTTGGCAACACGGATCACATCATACAAAAAACTATTGGTGAGATCCGAAATTTAAGTAAATTAGATGAGAATACCAGTTCAGACGCCATAATTCGATTTTCTTGTAAAGTAAAAAATTTAATTTCTATGTTAAAATCATTTAAAAATATCGGACATTTGCACAATCCAGATTTGTTATCGACATTAATCGGTAAACTACCTAGTACACTACGAACGTTGTGGCTTACAGACAAAGATAGGCGGAACACAACACAGCCAATACTCTGCTATTTATCACTTTGGCTGGAAGAAATCGTAATTAATTCACGTGACTCAGGAATAAGTTTTAATTCTAAAATCAGTAATGAAACTAAATTCGCTTCCAATAACCATTTCAAGCAGTATAGTAATAATTATCATCCACGGCAAGCTAATCAACATCAAAATAAACAAAATTTTAATAGGCCTTATGCATCCAAAAATAATCATTTCGAACGTCCGTACGATACGTCAAAAAAATTCCTTTATCACACCACTAATAATGGAAAACCACCGTGCTGTGTTTGCAAAGGAGAACACCAGATTTGGCAATGTGAGAAATTTAAAAATGTCCCAATAACGCAAAGATGGGAAATTGCTAAATATAATAATGTTTGTTATAAGTGCTTAGGGTACGGACATTCCCGTTTTAATTGTAAAGTAAATTTAAAATCACCAAACAAAAAATTTCATGATTTATTGGTTAATCACAATCGGGTGGAAACCGATGAAGTTGTCACAAACACGTGGGAAAGTAATCAAGTACTTTTAAAAATTATTCCGATTACGGTATACGGGCCACTCGGAAGCCGAGATATTCATGCGCTGTTAGACGATGGGTCAACCGTCACATTGTTAGACCAAGAAGTAGCCAAACAAATCGGTTTGTCTGGACCAGTTAGTGACCTCTCATTGCATGGAGTCAATGAAATGAGCTCCAACAACGCGGATTCTATGTCAATAAATGTAAAAATAAAAGGTAAAAACGAAGTAGAATCGTACATAGCTAGTGCTCGAACCGTTCGGGATTTAAAGATACCAGCTCAAATGGCGCTATCTAATTCTTACATTTCGAGTAATAAACACTTAAAGAACGCTCCTCACTTTGAAAAGAATGTAAAACCCCAAATGTTAATTGGGCAAAACAACTGGGAATTAATTATTTCCAGAAAAATAGTTCAGGGAGATAAAAATAAAGTATCATTATCTTATACAAAGCTTGGTTGGGTCGCGCTCGGCCATATTTCAAATAAAACGGGAAATAGTGTAGAATTCAATTTTCATGTTCAGGAAAACGAAAATAGCGAATTGCATGAAATTATCAAAGAGAGTTTTAGGATAGACGAGATGGGAGTACTGAGCCCGAAAATATGCAAAGATGATAAACGTGCATATTCCCTGTTAGAAAGTACCACAAAACGCGCTAGTCAGGGGTGTCATTGGGAGACGGGTTTGCTGTGGAAGGAAGAAGAGAGATATTTTCCTGATAGTCTTCAGGTTGCGGAAAATAGATTAAAAACTTTAGAAAAGAGAATGGATAAAGACCCTGAATTTTCGGAAGCCTACTGCAACAAAATACAACATTATTTAGATAAAGGATATGCAAAAAAATTCAATTTCAGTGGTAGGTATCCGGATAGCTCGGATAAATTTTATTTACCACATTTTGCTGTTTACAACCCAAATAAGCCAGGAAAGCTTAGGGTTGTATTTGATGCGGCGGCAAAATCAAAGGGAATTTCTTTGAATGATAGGCTTTTAACCGGGCCCGATCTATATAATTCTCTGCTAGGAATGCTTTTTAAATTTAGGCAAAATAAAATTGCATTCACCGCCGATATCCAAGAAATGTTTTTACAAATTAAAATTATTGATGAAGATACACCGTTTCAGTTGTTTTTATGGAGAGGAAAAGATCGTAAGGTAGCCCCGTCTGTATACGCTATGAATTCAATGATTTTTGGCGCAAAATCATCACCTTGTTCGGCGCAATTCGTAAAAAATAAAAACGCGGATCAATTTTTATCTCAGTATCCCCAGGCCGTCGAAGCAATAAAAACAAAACATTACATGGACGACTATTTAGATAGTGTAAATTCAGTAGAAAGTGCGAAGAAATTAATACAAGATATTACATACATACATGCTCAAGGCGGGTTTAATATCACCGGCTGGGCAAGTAACGCGCCAGAGGCGCTAGAAAACATTCCAGTAGCCCACAGGTCGAAGAATGTTGTTTGTTTCGAACAAGAGGAAAACATACAGAGAACATTAGGTTTGCAATGGGATCCAAATTCAGACACATTGTCATTCGATCTAAGCTTCAAAAAAATTCCCGGGGATATTATTTCTGGGAAGCAAAGACCCACGAAAAGGCAGATGTTGAAAGTCATTATGACAATATTCGATCCGCCCGGGTTTTTAGCACCCCTGACAGTTCGGTCTAAAATACTACTGCAAAATGTATGGAGGTCGGGTACTGACTGGGATAAGAAATTAAATGATCGTAATTTTAATGAATGGCTTCAGTGGTTGGAAGCCTTAAGGTCAATAAGTAAAGTTAAAATTCCTAGGTATTACGAGATTTTATGCGATGGTGAAAACGCCGTAGACAGACAACTTCATATTTTCTGTGATGCGAGCGAAAAGGCAATGTGTTGTGTAGCTTATAGTCGTGTTCAAAATGCTAATGGTCAGGTCTTCGTAAATTTTATTGCTAGCAAAACCCGCGTAGCCCCAATCAAGCCGATGTCAATTCCGCGCTTAGAATTGCAAGCAGCCCTTTTAGGTAGTAGATTATATAAATGTATAATCGGTGAACACACGCTCACCTTTAACTCGAAACATTTTTGGACAGATTCAAAAACCGTAATGTGCTGGTTAAAATCTGATTCAAGAAATTTTAAGCCTTTTGTTGCGCATAGGTTAGGTGAGTTGGAAGAAACAGTTGGTTCAGAATGCTGGCGGTGGCTTCCAACTAAAGATAATATAGCAGATGAGGCTACCAGAGATACTAGGATGACAGATTTAGGATTAGAGGGGCGATGGTTTTCTGGTCCCGAATTCCTAAAATCACCTCCAGAAGTATGGCCGCAAGAGAATTTGGCTAAACAGTGTGATAGCATAAACAAAGAACTATTAGAGTTAAAACCATCGGCTATCTTACTCACCACATCTGCGGCATGTTTCATAGACTTAAATAAATTCTCCAAATATTCAAGATTATTAAGAGCTACAGCGTACGTTTTTAAATTCATCAACAAATGTAGAGGCAAACAAGCAGAAAATAATTCTCTTACTGCTGATGACTTAACTTCAGCAGAACATTTTCTTATAAAAGAGTCTCAGAAAAGAACGTTTCATAGAGAAATTATAATTTTATCCAAAAACGAAAGATTGCCAAAAGATAGTAGATTAAGACAATTAAGTGCGTATTTAGATGTAAATGGAATAATACGCATACAGGGTAGGATTGCGGCGATTGAAGACGTACAATTAAGTACAGTCTTCCCGATAATTCTCGACAATAAAGATAAGTTAGCTCAATTATTAATTACACAGTTTCACGAGATGTCTAGCCACGGTGGAGTTGAACACGTCTTAAATGCAATAAGACAAAAGTATTGGATACTTAATGCCCGTCAGTCTATTAGAAAAATTAAATATATATGTCAAACTTGCAAAAATAAGAGAGCCCAACCACAGGCACCTCTAATGGGATGTTTACCTATGGAAAGGTTACAACATCATATACGTCCTTTTACACACACAGGCATGGATTACTTTGGTCCCATGAAAGTAACAATAGGGCGCAGAAATGAAAAACGGTACGGTGTTTTGTTTACATGTTTATCAACAAGAGCCGTGCATATTGAAATCGCGGATTCCCTGACTACGGATTCCGCCATACTAGCAATCAGACGTTTTATTTCTAGGCGCGGTTACCCGCTAACTATTTGGAGTGATAATGGAACAAACCTTAGAGGTGCTGATAAGGTATTATCAGAATCATTATCATCTCTAAACCAGGACAAATTAAATAACGAAATGTCGGTAAGGAAAATAAATTGGAAATTTAATCCGCCAGGATCTCCTCACCACGGAGGCTCCTGGGAAAGTCTAATAAAATCAATTAAAACTACGTTTTACGCCATATTACGCGAGCAAGCACCACGCCCGGACACTTTGCACACATTGCTGTTAGAAGCAGAAAATATAGTTAATAGTAGACCACTCACACACGTTTCTCTCGATAGCAAGGATTTTGAAAGTCTAACACCAAATCATTTCCTGTTAGGTTATAAATATGACACCCCAATCGTAGGGGTCTTTGATCACGGCGATTTATGCCTAAAAAAGCAATGGCGTATTGCACAATTTTTTGCCGACCAATTTTGGTCACGATGGGTAAAAGAATATTTACCTACACTGGTAAAACGTTCTAAATGGCATGACGTGATACCACCTATAAAGGTAGGCGACGTAGTTATCCTATGTGACAACACGTTGCCCCGGAATACCTGGCCAAAGGGTATGGTAGTAAAAGTATACCCCGGAGCCGATGGACAAGTTCGCGTTGTAGATATTCAAACAAATCACGGTACGTTTCGCAGACCGGCTACTAAAGTAGCAGTATTGAAGATACAACCATCGCATTCTTTTTATCCGCTAGGTGAAATGAATTCACGGGGGGAGGTGAATGCGAAATTACCTACTACAACCATTTAGTCATAAGATATACATTTTTACGGGATTTCTAGTTTTAAGACATTACCTACTACACGATATTTAGTCATAAGATATACATTTTACGGGATTTCTAGTTTTAAGACATTACCTACTACACGATTTTTAGTCATAAGATGTACATATTCCACGGAATTTTTAGTTTTAAAAGTAGCATAAATATTTTTATTTTAGTAATTTTAATAAATTTAACTGGTAATTTTTGTAGACAAGCAGTAGGTACCTAATAAAGATAACAGTCGCATTCTTTGCCTATTTTGTGAAGTATCTTCACGGGAGGAGGTATGTATCTTCCAGAATGCGACTATTACATATTGCTCAGTAAAATTTAACCTTCTGGCCAGTTCTCACAATTCGTATTTTTAAAGATAGTGTAGCTTCCCACATTTGCAGATTCGACCCTACAATAAAACAATTCATTGGCCTGGTATTTTTATAAACATATTGCCTTGTTTGTATCATTTATGATTTAAGAATTGGTGACATTTTACTGCAAGCGGCGGCAGTTTTCAAATAGAGCTGTTCGCCTTCGATTTTATGATGACCCTAGTTAAACCATTATGCCTAAAAATATTTGCCAATACCTTTCCCACCCCTGTCCCATAGTAATAAAAACCCCAAATAAAGTTTCATCTTCCTCAAAATAATTCCTTTAAAATATTTCTATTGTTTAAGTCACGTTTGTATCATTAAGAATAGCTAAGTGCATTTTATTTTATGTTAAGAATGTTGTTTGCCAACGAGCGGGAGGAACATCTTATTTTTGTAATATGTCCTTCAAGAATTTAGTTTAAATACAGATACCTCCCAGAAAAAGGGCAGTATTCATATAACTGGTAGGTACAGACGTACCTACGCAGGAGACAGTATTAGAGTGTTGCTATAACTGGTAGGTACATGCGTACCTAGGCAGTCAGCCGTGAGATAATTACTAGGTTTATGTAAACCTAGGGAAAACTGAAGAATAGAGGAAACTAGACCTTTATTTCTTTCAGTTTAAGTTTTAGCAGAGGAAAATAAGATCCTCTGCAATTATATTGTGAATTAATAAATTTATATGTCAAGAAGAAGAAGTGTTTTCCTGCATTCCATCTGACGGCGTGTTCTCGTACCACGATAGCAGAAACACCTAATATAATTTAAATCGAAGAAAAAATTGAAAATTGAGAACGAACTCAAAAAAGTTAATTTGAAACTTTAGAAATTGTGTCATAGAGTCGGAATAACGGAAGTGTATTAATTAAATGATGATAATATGAAATGGGAAGGCTGACGGAGATATTGAAAGAAGGGTAAATGCAGGTAACTCCAGTAATGGAGGACTGAACGCAGTTGGAATAGTCCAAAAAAGCGTAGGTACCAGCACTCCACAATGGAGTGCTGGTACCTACCTTGATGTATGGAAGTGAGGCATGGAACTGGCAAAGAAAGGATGAAAGTAGATTGAATGCTGTTGAAATGAGATCCCTGAGGCGTATGAGTGGTAAAATCATGTATGATTGTGTGAGGAATGTGGAGATCCGCAAAGAGTGCAAGGCTGATGTAAGCTTAATGAGTAAGATCAAGAAAGGGACGCTTAGATGGTTTGGGCATGTAGAGCGAATGAGCGAAGAAAGGAGTGTAAGGAGAATATACGATGTAAATGTGGATGGTAGCAGAAGTCGGGGACGCCCGAGGAAGAATAAGTAGAGTCAGAATAATAGAAGAGTATGTATGAGACGATGTATCTGCCTACCCCTACTAAGTGTGAGCCGAGACAGGGTTGTGTAGTGATCTATCCTCTCTGCCTAACCCTGCGAAAACAGCGTGACGGTTAGTTAGTTGTTTATAAACTTCCCTTTGGGGGAATTTCACAAAATTGGCAAAATAAAAAAATATTTTTTCAAATGAAGTACCTACTTCGTTAATAATAATAATAATACTTGGATGACTTGTATAGCGCCGTTTGTGTGCAAAAACACCTCAAGGGCGCTGTACAAACTTATAATACATTTCTACAGTGATCTATTTTATAACTTAACTATTTATGGAGAAAATATACAGTACAATACTTACCTGGTAGGTCACTTGAGATTAACACTTAATTAACATTATCTAATTGTTTATTGGCGAAATTTAGATACAGGATTTAGGACTCAATTGAAAAATTGAATATAACTGGATTTTCTCTTAGGATTGGTATACACGGTGTCCGGAAACTCGTAGTACAAGCGGGAAACTGGAGAATCTACACCACATGGGGAACCCAAAAAAACATAAAGTTTTTTGATTTGAGCATTTTCAAAAAAAAAAAAAAAAAAACCAAAAAAAAATATTTTTCGGCTATTTTAGGGTTAAAGTTTTTTATGGTGTTTAGGGTTGAATAACAGATGTTTTAACCCTGCAGAGCAGAAATATTTTATGATTACACCGGCTTAAATGAAGGGTGATTTCAAAATAATGCTTCAAATCCGAGTTTCTTCATTTGTTTTACTTTCAAATAGTTTTAATTAGTTGGGTACTTTGATCTTCAGTAATAATTTATAAGAATTTGATTAAAAAAAAAAAAAAAAAAATCAACTTCAAACTCGATTTACTCGATAACGAAAGCTCAAATAAAAAAAAAATATACTACAAAATCGACTCCAAATGTGATGTAGATTCACCAGTTTCCCGCTTGTACTACGAGTTTCCGGACACCCTGTATTTAATTTAAGGGTACGACAACTTAAAAAGGTAAGTTTTTAGTTTTGACCTGAATTCTGTTGGACTTGTTATGGATCTTAGTTCCGGAGGGAGTTTATTCCAAGCCTTCGGCCCAGATACTCCGAAAGCGCGATCACCAAACTTAGTATTTGGCTTGCGCATAGGTTCTATCAGTCTGCCTACAGCTGCTGATGTTGCTGATCTAAGCGTTGACTGCCTCAGATCAGTGTTTTCCGGGAAGCATAGTTCAGAGATGTAGGGTGGGGCCATTTCATTGATGGATTTAAACACCATCCAGCACAGTTTGTACTGGATTCTTTCAGGGCACTTGAGCCAGTGAAGGTTACGAAGGTGTTCTGAAATGTGCCAATATTTTGAAACCCCGGTTATGAGCCGTGCTGCTGCATTAAACACTGATTGAAGTTTGTCAATTTGATATTTTGGAAGGCTGGCATAAATGCCGTTGCAGTAATCGAGACGTGAGACTACGTAAGAGTTGATAAGTAGTTTTGTTGCTTCTGAAGGAAGGTTTCTTCGGACAGACTTGAGTTGTCTTAGGTGAAGAAAACCGGTGCTTACAGTCCTATTTATTTGACTTTTAAACGAAAAGTCTGAGTCTAAATTGACACCGAGAAGTTTGACTGTTGTTTTTGTTTTCGTTATGTGACATTATAATTTAAAATAAAATAATAACTTGGCAAACACCACTTTTATTTTTCATACTTAATGCCTACCGGGTTTCGCTACAACCATAGCTTCTTCAGGGCAGTTACTACTAAAGACAGGTTGTTTCACACAATTTTAGCAATTCATCAAATTTCATTATTAATTTTCTAGTTCTGTAAAGGTTATATTCAAGTTCTGTGATTATATCATTATTGGCCAGATGTTTCGCATAAATGATTTATTTTTTATATCATTATTGTTAGCAAACATAATGATATGAATTGAACTTTCACAGAACTTTAAAAATACCTTTGAAATTTAATGAATTGTTCAAATTCTGTGAAAGAACCCGTCCTGATTAGTATGTCCATGAAAGTAGAGTATTATGTATATGTACATTAAAGTAGCTTGGGTTGCAGCGAATTCTGTTCGGCATTAGGTATAACAAACAAAATTGGTGTTAAATAAATTATTGTTTTTTTTTTGTTATGAGTTAAATTAAAAGTTTTTCTAACTACAGCTCTGTGCTTTAGAGTTTAAAGAAATCGCCAGGTTAGCAGATGGTGTTCAAATCCGTCAATTTTGTGAAACTTTCAAGTTTTCACAGCAATATAAGATTTATAACATATCCTTATAAAATAATAATTTTGACGTTATCCGACTGATTAACTTTATCGTGTCATGTGTTTTTAGCATACAAGTGTAAACAAACGTTTATTTTCGTTTATAAACTCCTTCAATTTAAAAAGTATACTGGGCATTGCCTTATAGTAGGTATTATTAGTAGGTCCTTCCCTTGGTACTTTATTTATGTTCACTATTCCCAACATTGACCTAGTTGGAACACATTTTTATATTACATTAAACAGGAAAAAAAGAACATTTGAAAAATGTTGAACCAACAATAGAGCGTCATTTTTTAAATAGATAATTTGAAGCTGTATAGCTTTTGATGAAAATTACGTTAGGTGCGTTAATTATGAGCTAAAAATCTCAAATGCCCGAAGCCACTGTAGTGTACTGGGACTAAGGTAATCCCAATCGATTTTTTTTATGGGAATTAAGGGGTTATGGAAGGAAAAAAAGATAAGGAAGAGGAAGGTGGGAAATTACCTACTCAATTCTACTGAATCTAAATTTGTCCAACCTCTGCCAGATCTATCTCAATGCCGTCAGCCTCTCATAATTGATCGCCACTTCAATTAAAAAAAAAGAATTAAATACCTATTATTTAAATATCATCGTGGTCTTCCCAGCTATAGAACCAACACTGTTCAAGGGTCTATATCATGTAGTTAATAATAAAAATAATAATCTTTGCATGATTTGTACAGCGCCGTCTTAGTGCAAAATCACACCAAGGGCGCTGTACAAATATATAATAATACATTTCTACAAATGTACCTACATATGTTTTTATTCTCATTTATTTATATATTTTACTGGCAGATAATACAGTAATTCATACAACGATAACTTATCCATGTTCAAGTGTACATCCACAGTATAATAATCTCATATCTTCGCAGTTTCATCAACATGCAAACTTCCATCATTAATTTATTCAGCAATCTGCATCGATACTGCATCGCTCTTAATACCGCGTCAATCAATCGAGTAATTTGCTGGAACATTCATACAAAACCATTATGTTCAGTCGATGAATGCCATCATTACCCGGCCAGCCATGGTCTCCGGACCATGGTGGAAGGAGAGAAGCATACGACTGTCTTTGTGAGCCGCCACCTCAAGGCTAGAGCCCTCACGATTGCTGGATTCGCCGCTGGCAGTGCTGACTCCTCAATGCGAGGATAGTTTATGACTTTATTGTTTAGCGGAGCTGCCAATCTAAAGAAATATAATATTATTGGTTACAATGGTTATCATGTTATTTATTCTTGACAAAATCAATTAAGGCGATGCACTACGTAGTAATGCAAAATCACGTGTTTTTGGTTTGAAAATTTGGTCGCCTAGAAATGTTTCAGATGCTTTAATTAAATACTGCGAGTAGAATACATACTGGCCTTTTAAATAATCGAGTATTTTTTAGATAAGTCTTTTTATAAGCCCAGAAAAAAATAATGTATAAAGCCTATGAAAACTGTTTAAAGTTCGAAATCTCCTACTTACGAACCCGTTTTCAGTTATGGTTTTATTGTAAAATATGGCAAATTAAGTAATTTATAAAACTTTATAAATTACTTAATTCTATTTAAATATTTGTGCCTGAACATCCACAAAATAAAATAAGAGGCACTTTTTGGCCATGTTTTTTTCTTGCATAAATCAAAAAAGGTGGATTGTGTTAAGCGGGAATTTAAGCCTTATCGCCATCTACGTAAGTTGTGTTATTGATAGCGGCTCGTTTCAAAATATTACACGACGTAGTGCATCGCCTTAACGTAAAATATTATATTTTGGGCTTCACACAATTTTCGTTAACTAATTTATTGGATCTGTTATAGTACCTACCTACGAACATTTAATCATTAAGATCGTATCGTAATTTGTTTTAAATTTCAACACTTTTATTATACAATATTTATTTTTTCAATTTCGTGTTACCTCTTTACCTATTGAGAATAATAAATTGTATCTTAACTTAAGCCCAAATCACATAAGAATTATTTATTTGTGGTATTTTAAAATAGGTACGTAGTTATCTGTCCTAATATAACCCATATTTTCGTATTATTTTACCCAACATTTTTTAGAATAAACCATTCAGATATTTTCGTAATTTAAGTTTAAATTTGTTTATGTTTTCTTTTGAGAAATGTTTATTTTTTATAATAAATTATTGTAAGCAATAATTATTCACCTGAAATACCTATGCAAATCGAAAAAATCTTCCGAGAAAGAATAATTGCCGCCGACGCGAATTGATGTGCTATGAACAAAAACCTTGTTTTTGAAGTTTTTCATAAAAAAATGTTTATTATTTATGTTTTCTTCTGGTAATTTGCTCAATATCTGTACCCGTACATCAACGACTTTTAACTCTAATTACCATGGTAAAGTTAATAGTTACCACCTTGGTTCGACCGTGCGCGTGCTTTGGGTTAACAGTTAGTTACCATCTTGGTTCGACCGTGCGCGTTCTTTGGGTTAACAGTTAGTTACCATCTTGGTTCGACCGTGCGCGTTCTTTGGGTTAACAGTTAGTTACCATCTTGGTTCGACCGTGCGCGTGCTTTGGGTTAACAGTTAGTTACCATCTTGGTTCGACCGTGCGCGGACTTTGGGTTAACAGTTAGTTACCATCCTGGTTCGACCGTGCGCGTGCTTTGTTTGGGTTAATCGTTACCACCCTGGTCCTCTCCAATCGGAGGTTGTCTATCGTATTCATCTTGCAGGCTGCACTTGAAGTAGCCACATATATTTCGAAGTCATGAAGTGTGACTTTTTCTCTACAACGTTGGTAAAACACAATCAGATTCAGATAGTACTTACTACCTAAGTAACAAAGAAAATCGTGTTTTCCGCGTTTACTGTTCCACCTCCTGATCGTGGTGAAAACACAACATATTTAGTCACTTAATAACCTGTATATTTATGGTATCTTCTATATACATAGATGAACATGACAAGGGAATTGTCACGTGTAAAGAGAAGATTCGAACTTGTTACTAGGTTCTGAGGTTCTGATCGTGACCAAGGTTCCGTTATGGAATATGCGAGCCTGACATTTTTACAGACCAAAGTATCACGAATGATCGATCAAACTCTTTATCAATACGATATTGACTAAATCCGTTATTTATGGTCAGTTAGCAATATTTGGGAGCACGGTAAACAATTGATAAGTAATGTTCCGACGAGCGAAATACGCGTTAAAATGGATCATATAGGGAACAATTACGGAAGACATTGCCAACTCAAGTACGTTCCATAAATCAGTTCTTATTAATAGTCGAGAGATCAATAAAATTCATGGGAAGATGTTTGAATGTGTGTGAAGAATTGTGCAAGAACATACTTTTCTGCTGTTCGCCTCTGTCCATTTCGTCGTCGATGGAGATAATTTACAAAATATTATTAATTTTTCAATTTTTGTTTTAATATTAGAGTAGACACGTGGCGGAATTTTATAATAATTGTAATTGATACAAAAAAATCATCGGGTACTGAAAATAATTTTATGAATTTTTAAAATTTTAGAATGTTGGGTAGGTAACATCACATCCCAATTATATTCTTCAATCAAATATTCTTTGAATTTCTGAAGAAATCATAATAAATATTATTTATGTTTCTTCGGAAAACTTTTTCTTTAATATATGTAAGTACCCTCGTTGTACAAGTATGTATACCCAGTATACACTCTACAAACTTGTAATGTACGTGTCATGTACCATAGGACGTAGGTACATAATTTACATATCAACATATTTGTATGTGAAATTGGTATTTTACATATCAGGCGACACAATTGAAAACACAGAACAATGGGCAGAAAATTCAAATACAACCGCAGGGAAGGGGTTGCGCTTCTGACGGAAGATTGGCAAATCAAAATACACAAAAAAAAACAATTCAGAAGGGGTGAACACAAACAGCACAATAACCCGGAGGAAATATCTTTAGCGTTAGGGAAATCACAGGAGCGCAGAAGTTATAGGAGCAATATGAAATATGACATGTCATATGCATCGGCCTACTAAATCAATCTAAAACATGCTCATACATTTTACATAAATACACATATTCCATTACTCCTGTTGTGTAAAGGGAGGGAACAGAGCGAAGGGTTGCTTAGGTAGAGTATTTTCTGGTGAATTTTATAATTTTAAAAATGTTTACAAAAGCTTGTTTCTCTTTGTTCACCCAGAAGAAAATATTTCTTTCCAAAACAAAAAAGTTTGAATGTAAATTTAATTAAGAAAATACTCGTAACTACACGTCACTATTTAATCACAAATAATCGACATGTTTCAAACGAATGGCTTCTTCGTCAGGATAAATTAAACAGTTGATTCTGTTATGTTAATTTATTTTGATGTATACATAAATGTTTTGGTACGTAATTCACCCGCATAATGATAAATTAAAGTATTTTAGACAATTTCAAAATATTTTGTCTTTAGGTACTAATTTGTCTATACTTTGTCAATTTTTAATTTTGTTAATTTTCAATATAAGTTTATCATTAAATATTTGTGTTTACAAAGTCATTTCTTTTATTTAAATTAAATTGTCCAATTTATTTGACTTTTTGTTTGAAGACATCCAAGGAGTTATTGCTTCTAGACTTCATTTGTAGTGAAGTAAAAATAAACTTGCTAATCGTCACCATAGAGTCAGATAATAGAATCAATTCTTATTTTTGAAGTTGTCATATATAATATTTTTTGGAAACTTATGGATTGAAACCTTAAATTGAAATATTTAATCATTGAATACAATATTAACAACTCCATACCTACCTAGAAATTTTTAAGCCGAATAAGTATCGGTCGCATATAGGAATTGAACCAAGGACCTCTGAATTGCCGGGACTCTGATCTATCACTGAGCTAATTCGATCCCATCCCCTTATTAAATAAAACTTTGACTAAGAACTACCAACATTATCTTCATTTTCTCTGATCTATCACTGAGCTAATTTGATCCCATCCCCTTATTAAATAAAACTTTGACTAAGAACTACCAACATTATCTTCATTTTCTTAACGCAAATTGGCTGATATCTTTATGTATGGTACACATGGAATTATGTACGATTATACATAATACTGAGGTCCTGAGTTCAATTCTTCTGTTTCAATTTTTTGTTTGAGACTTGCAAATATTATTTTCAATGGTATAAATTAATTAATAATGTAAATTTTCAGTGATATATTTTTTATAATATAAATATTTCAACTTCAATGATTTAAACGAATTAATTAACGATTCAATAAAAAATATGAATAACGTAATAAAATATAATACCTATACGAGTTAACACCTATAAGTACCAAGAATTAAAATAAGTTAGTCTAAAATACAAATAACTTGCATTTAATTTTTTTATATTCATATTTTCCATTTATCTTTTATATTTATAAAATATTGTATCGTTACTCAGATGAAAAAAATGACATAAAAATTTCGCGAAAAAAACCGCAGTATACACAACATCCAGCGACTAGGTACAGAAAAAGCGTGCTTAAAATTGAAACATCCTTATTCAGTTTATATTCAGCGAAGGGTGAAATACAAATTGCTGGTTTGAATAATATCTCCGGGTTGACGAATAAACCTCAAAATGAAATACGCAACAGTCACGAGTAAGCGATTTTCTCTTTATGGTTTCGAATTTTTCCATTGTGAAAAGTCGCGGAAAAGGGTAATGCGATCATTTGCATGGCAGAAAAAAAAATTGAAAGGATTACATTTTTGATGTGTGTTCACATTGCACATGGTTAAACCTATAGACATAAGAAGTTTTCCTTTCAAGATATTATTCCATTTAAAAGCTTATTTATTGGAATAACTTTTCCTTTGATAATTTTGAAGGTTTATTTATTTATTTATTTATTTATTGTTTGAAACATTTACAGAGTGTTAACAATTATTACATTTATATTATTTCGGTGGGAATGTGCACAGATATTAACACCCCAATTAAAAATGTTCACAGCATGCGTAAACAAGGTTTAGTTGATATTAGGCGGAGATGCTAGTGGTGAAAGAAAAAAAATACAAATATAATAATAATTAAAAAGAAATATAAAACATGAATATTAAGTATGAAATATAAAATATAGTAAATGTACAGAGAAAGGATAAGGAAGAAGTTATTACCAATTAATGTAATATATCATTGAAGAAGAATAAACAATATGTGAAACAGAACAAGACAAATAAAAAATAAAAAGGTAACGGTCTCAACTGGGTATCTCAGCAACTCTGTCTTACCGGGACAATGTCGCTTTTCTTTTAATAACTTTTTCGGTTCTGATTTCAAGATGGTGGCCGTTTTAATAGTTCAGTAAAGATAATTTTTTTCAAATTTGAAATTTTTTTTTATTTTTACTTTTTTTATTTGGGAAAATCAACAGATTATTAACATATATAAAAATAAAATAAATAATAAAGATAAAATCCAATAACAGATTTTCACTAAAAATTATAATAATAATAAAAAATATTAAAAAATATTTTTAAAAAAAAACTAAGGGTTCTGTACCCGTGGCCTGAGAGATTTACAAAAAATACAATATTGTAAATAAAAAATAAAAAATAATAGAAGATGTAAGAACACAAATAAATAAAAATTTAAAATTAACTGATATACTAATGACCAGCTAAATTTCAAACATTTAAAGTTAACTGATTTACTAATAACTAATAATTTCAAAAATTTAAAGTTAACTGTTATACTAATAACCAGCTAAAATTCAAAACATAATGTATGGTAAAATTTCAACACAGCAGCAATCAATAAAAGCACTACACAATAGCAATAATAACAATATAATAAATGTATACCTACAACTAAATTGAACACATGAGTATAAATTGGAAGGTAAGTAACTGGAAAGGATTCAAAGCAACAACATGATAACTTCCAGTAGAATATTTAAAATTATTTAATGTTAGTTATTACATATCTTTTAAAGGTTCTTAAATTACATGTGAATATGTCCATATCATTAAAATCCTTATTAAATATACTACAGGCTCTGAATACAAACGCATTTTGTCTGATATTAGTAGAACATTTATGGAGATGAAAGAGTGATTTTTCTCTAGTTCTAACGCTCGAGACTCTAAAATTAATTTCAGATAGAAGGGGAGAACAATCAATAAAGCCATTAATAATTTTATGGAGTAATATTATATCTGCGGAATCTCTTCTTGTTTTTAATGGCTTAAGTCCATAAAGGTCCATCGCGCTGTTTACGTCAAGGTTAGAATATAATTTGAAATTTAAATGATGGACAAATTTTCTTTGGATGGCTTCAATGCGATTTATGTAAATATTATATTAAGGATTCCATATGGGAGAAGCGAATTCAAGATGACTGCGAACATAAGAAAAATACAATATTTTAAGTGTTATGATATTATTAAATTCTTTTCCAATACGGAATAAGAATCCTAGCATCCTAAGGGCTTTCTTAACAATCATATCAATATGAGCCTCAAATGTAAGTTTACTGTCAAGTATAACACCTAGATCACGAATTTGTGTAACTTTTTTGAGTAGTTGGCCAGCTATATGATAATTATGGTCAAATTTAATTTTATTTCTAGTGAAGGTAATTACATAACATTTAGAAGTGTTCACGTTGAGACGATTGAGGATACAATAATCATTAAGCCTATACAGATCTTCTTGTAGTTTAAAGCAGTCAATTATAGAATTAATAGGCAGGAATATTTTCATATCATCAGCGAAAAGTAGAACATTTGCATAATTAAAACATTTTATAGTGTCGTTGATGAAAATTGTAAACAGTAACGGTCCCAGGTGAGATCCTTGGGGCACACCTGAGGGTATATTTACAATCTCAGAGATGAAGCCATTTATTGTTACTCCCTGAGTGCGCCCATTAAGATAGGAGACTAACCATCTATATAAATCCCCATGAATTCCCAAAGCTAGTAATTTGGACAAAAGAAGACTGTGGTCAATTTTATCAAACGCTTTTGAGAAGTCTGTATAGATTACGTCAACTTGGATTTGATCGTCCATTGATTTAGTAATATGTTCAATGAAAATGGCAAGATTAGATACAACCGATCTTTTTTTCATAAAGCCATGTTGGTTCACAAGTATTACAGACTCGATGCAATTATATAGTTGTTCATGAACAATTTTTTCAAAAATTTTACTAAAAATTGGTAATTTAGATATCGGTCGATAGTTCTGGACATCATTTTTGGCGCCAGACTTAAAAACTGGTGTGATGAGAGCACTCTTCCAACGATCAGGAAAGATACCTTCTTTCAATGAGGATTTAAAGAGCAATAATAGGGGCTTCGAGATTACCTTGCTACACATTTTGATAAAGAAAGCCGGAATTTTATCACTACCCGCACCCAGTGAGCTAGAAATAGTATCGATTATTTTTTCTATTTTTTGTTTTGAAATTGATACCGAGGAGATATAAACTTGATTGTCAAAATGATAGTTGGTAGAGTGTACATCGGAAATAGTGTTGTAATTAAAGGTGGAGACGAAGTGCTGTGAGAACAGGTTACACATTGCGAAAGGATTTTCAGCAGTCACTTCACCCAGTTTCATAACATGAGGTAAACCAGAACTATTTCTTTTTCCTTTAACATAAGACCAAAAGTTTTTAGGGTCACGAGATATATTAAGTTCAGCGTATGTTATAAATTGTTTAAGACATTCTCTAGACAATTTCTTTTGCCTTGATCGAAGAATACAGAATTCATGGTAGTCTAAAGGATTGGACCACCTTTTCCACATTTTAAACACTTTATATTTTTCCTTAGTGAGTTTTATTAGGGCTGGACTAAACCAATAGGGATAAGAATTATTAATATGAACTTCCTTTGATGGGACGTTTAATCGAATGATTTCATATAAAATTGCATAAAAGCGGTCAATAGCAGTATTGGTTGATAGGTTTAAAAATTCTGCATCCCAATCAATACTACTGAGGACGTTATTTATTGTTTCAAAGTTAGCTTTCCTAAAGAGATTGATTGTTCGTTTGTTGTCCACCATAAGAGTTTCCAGAGATATGTTAATGTCAACAAGAATGCTTTTATAATGTTTACATTTAGGGATGAGATACTGGTCAGTATTTGAAACATTTACAGGAATCGAGCTAAAAACAAGGTCTAGGTATGTATGATTATTATTTGGAAAGGTGCAATACTGTGATAGATCAGTAAATGAAAGGGTGTCAGATAGTTTGGAAATAATTTCAGATTTAGAGCCATTCGTAATTTGCATACTATTATCATTACTTAAAGACCAGTTAATTTGTGGTAAGTTGAAATCACCCGATATGACAAAATGATCATCGTGATGTAGTCCTCGAAGTTCACATAATTTATCTATGAATTCATGTATATTTTGTGAGTGATTGACTCCTGGAGGTATGTAAACACAGCATAAATGAATTTTTATGAAATTATTAATCGTAACAGTCACCCAGATGTCTTCAGCATTCGTGTTAAAATCCTTACGTTCATGAGCTATGAGGTGCTTCTTCAACGCAATCATTACACCTCCTCCCCGTTTTTGTTCATTACGGTCACGCCTAAATACCAGGTAACGGTTGTCAAATAGCTTTTCACTGGCAATGCTGTCGACAAGCCAAGTTTTTGTTATCATGATAATATCATAGTTGTTATTGGTGACATTAAAATGGAAACTATCTGTTTTGGATCGCAGTCCAGTTACATTTTGGTAATAAACATTCAACATTTTAGTTCATTTTGGTAAAATATATAAAATATAAAACGTTTAAAGTTGTAGGTATATTGAAGTAAATTGTGTTGTAATAAAGCAAGAAAACTATTAAGAAGATAATATTGATTTACGTTGGTAGTGTTCGAAGAGTTATTTGTTGAGACCATGTACAAAAAGTGAAAGGATTGCATAGGTTGAAATTTTAAATTAGAAGAAAAGACATAGTAAGTATGAAAAATAAGTTGTAAGTATGTAGAAATCATACGAGACGGTGCTAAAACTAAGAGAATGATCAGCAAAAAACCTTAATTAAGTCAGATTCAAGTGTCACTTGAATAATTGGACTAGTTTCATTTTTGCGTATGAATATTTTACCATATTTAATCCACCTGAATTTATAGTTTTTTTCTTTGCTTAAATCTCTTACTTTCTTTAAAAGTGCACGTGTTGCAGCCGTCAGATGCTCGTTGACATATATGTGATTATCACCTGGAAGCTTCAGGTCACCAGAGTTGAGGCTGCCTTTTTTCCTAATAGCAGCAAGAAAGTTGTCTCTGCAGCGGCTGGTTGTGAACCTCACTACGATAGGCCTAGTAAATTTCGGATTTTCACGTGGTAATTCCTTTACCCTTGTACGCGAGATACCGTCAATATCCATCTGGAGAATATCAATTTCAGCCTTGGTTCCTATTGATTTAATTAAATCGAACAAATTTTCATTTTTTTTTCTGGAACGCCAATAATTTCAATGTTGTTTTTTAGTGATGTTTGTTCCAGGCGGTTTAATTTTGTTAGAACTAGATTATAGTTCGTTTCTAGGTCCTTATTTTTCATTGTGAGATCATTAATTATATTATGACACTCTCTTAATTGCTCATTCAATGTTTTTAACTCCGTAAACACTTTGATAATTTCGTGTTTTATTTCATCTTTGAATGAAATTAGTGCGTTACTCAAGTCTGGCTCTGAGCCCGTGACGTCAGACGGGCTATCAAGCGGAGCATTGCGCCGTGATTTGACACCTGATTTAGTAGGTGGGACAGACATTACTAGGCTGATGTTCAGTAATGTCAGTAAATACAAAAATATAAATTTTATCACCAGATCACACGGAACAAAAAATACAAAATGATTATAATCAATTTGGTTGCACTGTAAAGTCCGCAATATGGCTAAGTTTTATGGCTTGTTTGTTGTCAAATGAAATAGCGGCGATCCGTATCGAAAATTACACTGTTTATATTTCTATTAATTGGACAATTTATACACTGTTTTTTGTGTTGAATGTTCCACCGAAGTGGTTTATACACTGCTTCACTGATATTAGTTAAGTGTTCACTTGAGTTTCAGAGATTCTTATTAATAATAATAATAATAATTGGATAATTTGTAGAGCGCCGTTTTTGTGAAAAATCACCTCAAGGGCGCTGTACAATTTATTTCCTAGGATCTACATTTGTTATTTAGAAAAGATACCAAAACATGCAAACATATCTTGCACAAACAATTCTAAAGCCCTCCACACGATCTGACTTGCAGAAGCCAACGTGTCGGGTTTCTGCAGGCCGGATCATGTGTAGGCAAAACAAACGACCGAATTATTATTGACAAACGATTGTCTTAATATTTTTTCTTCCTTGTCCTTTCTTAAATAATAAGATTATATATAAGTCCCATTTGCTAATAACTAAATGTCACCCTATTTGTCTTTATTATCTACTTTGCTTCTTCTTTTGAATAATGATTAATGATTAGTTATGGTTCAAATATTGTTACAATATACTGTCAAATTAACCATCTGGTAACACATCTAATACTTATTTTTTCTTTAATTTTGAATTATTTTGTGTTTGTAAATAGAATTACTTTATGTTTGTGATTACTCTTATGGTTGCTTCACTAAAATGTAAATTGTTAACCTCGATACAGGCTTAGTCCAAGTGAGGTTGATTTTTATATGAAAAAAAAATTGTTTTATATATAGTGAGATGCAATAAATAAATAAATAAAATAAATTATTATTCTCTTATAGGGCCGTCGGAATAATAATAATTTTGACCAGATTTGAAGATCATGTACTTATAATTTTCCGCTTTCCTATATTATTTCCTCTATTTGCCTACATCAAATCCGCTAATCCACAGAACAAATGCATATTGGGACATTAAAAGTTGAATCACATTAAAAAGTGTTCCAAATCAACGTCAATCAAACATAATTGTATTAAGTCGATGCAATACGTGGTAATGTAAAATCATGTGTTTTTGGTTTGAAAATTTGGTCGCCTAGAAATGTTTCAGATGCTTTAAATAAATACCGCGAGTAGAATACATCTTGGCCTTTGAAATAATTGAGTATTTTAAACATAAGTCTTTTTATAAGCCCAGAAAAAAATAATTTATAAGGCCTATGAAAACTGCTTTAAAGTTCAAAATTTCCTACTTACGAACCCATTTTCGGTTATGGTTTTATTGTATAATGTGGCAAATTAATTATTTATAAAATGGTCGGAAAACATTTTAATATTTATGCCTGAACATCCACAAAATAAAATAAAAGACACTTTTTGGCCATGTTTTGTTCTTGCCTAAATCAAAACAGCTGGATGGTGTTAAGCAGGAATTTAAGCCTTATCGCCATCTACATAAGGAGTGTTATTGATGGCGGCTGGATTCAAAATATTACACGATGTAGTGCATCGCCTTAATTTATTATTTATTTTCCCTGTTCACCCTTCACTGCAACACGATTTGCATGCGGACATTGGAAATGCGTTCTGCACTGCCTGCCCTGTTACGCACGAAATGTTGTGATTAAATGTATATAGGGTATCCGAGAAATAATAAACACATTCAACTACTTACCTCTAATATAATTATAAATATATTATATGTTATAAAGAGGTGGCAGAGCTGTAAGTTTCTTGATTTTGGAACTAGCGTGGTCAAAACCGGATGCATAGTATTAGCCTCCCAAGTATGTCCTAAATTCTGTATCTAAATTTCGCCAATAAACAATTAGTTAAATGTTAATTAAGTGTTAATCTACCATAATACGGACATGTGTATAGTGTGGTAGTCGGGAAGCGTGTAAAAAACTGTAATCAAATATATTTTACGAATAAAGGAAAGAAAAAAAAATAAAAATCTTAACGTGACCTACCAGGTAAGTATGGTACTCCATATCATCTCCATATATATTTAGTAATAGCATAAATCATTGTATAAATGTATTATACATCTGTACGTTTATATTCTTTGTTTAGTCACTATGTATGAGATTTTTAGCGGCTGATAAATCCGAAAGAAGACACCAATTTGAAATAGAAGTAGGCACAGTCGATGCGCAATATTGTATTTAGTAATTTCAGCAATTTACGGTTCGATCACATTAACTTTTTCTGTTGTTATCTTTAATAATCTGGGAGATGACAGTGAAAATGTAATCTAGGAGATGACAGTGATAAAATGGTCGTGTTTATCAATTAAGTAGGTCTTTATTTAAGTACCTACATAGGTACAAATTTTTAGATTTCGGCAGTGGCGGCTCGTGACTTTTGGTTGTTCTAGAGTGGTAATATGACACAAAAAGGAGTTTTTGATGTTGTTGTAGCTGATAATGATTTTTTTTTGACAATTCATTTTTTGAGTATTTCAGAAAATCCATGCGGCGCACGGCTAAACTGAAATTTCATGAAAATCATCATACAAAAAAAAAAATACAAAAAAAACGTTTTCAGCTGCAACAACATCAACAATTCCGTTTTTGTAATATTTGCACTTTAGAACACCCAATAGTCATGAGTCTCCTCCGGATTTCGGTGGAAAATTTGATTTTTAATTAAAATAAGTGAAAATTAAAAGCGTAATTTTTTAGAAGCAAGGTCTACTACTAGTACTAGTCTATTTTCTTGTGATTACAACACTGAAGAGAAATTTCAGGGAAAATTGTCGTTGTGTTTTGCGGAGGCTTTAGTGGAGTGATCCTGTGTCTCAAAGAGACTCATTTTGAGGGAGGGAGGGAGCACAAAAACCGTACCGTTGTTGTGGAACGGTCAGATTTTTTCGCACAAATGCTCCCAATTTTTCGGAGTCAATGGGACTACGGCATCCCTAATCGGGGTATATTGTGGGATGGTTATGTTAAAGAGATATGGAGAGAAAGTTGGGAAGTATATGGATATTCAGAGCAGGTAAACATACACGGCTAAAGCCTTTTCAAGCAATGTTTCGATTACAAATGGAAGTATTTCACCCGGGTGATACTGAGAGTATCTACGCGATATATTACGTAACAGCGTGATTAAATACGTTTCGGCGCCTTCATAAAAAAACAACCCTGGGGCTGATTTTTATTAACACGTCTCCAAAGTGACCATTCGTCACAGCGGGGTTGTTTTTTTATTTGATTTTTTTTTCAGATATTCTCTATTATACATTTTATGATCCCTCCTCCCACCTCCCAATAAACATACTTTTATTGATTAAAGGATGTTATTTTAAAGGAATCTTTTATTGGTAAGCGCAATAAAATACCAATAAAAAATATTGAAACATTGCTCCAAATGGCTTTAGCCGTGTTTAGTGACTAGATCTGAATAGCCAGGTACTTCCCCACCTTCCTCTTTCCCTTCCCCACTTACCTTCAGCCTCACAACATCCCCCAATTGGGGATGCCATAGTCTCACTGGCTCCAGACGGGAGCAGTTGGGACTCTTGTGAGGTATTCACTATAAAAAAAAATAAAAAAAAAACCAAACAATAACCACTGTGATTCTGTATTGACTTTCTGAAGTTACCCACCTAAAAAACATTGAGATAAAGCTCTTTATATCGTAAGAACACAAAAAAGTATGCGTGTTATTATTGAGTGATAAAAATAAATATTTTTTCTTACTGAGCAATCATTGTTACTAACGAATTTAATTATCGTCGTGTGTTATTTAAACACAGTTCAAATAGTTTCTAACAATCGTATTGTTTGATAATCACTAACATCATCATGTATCATCGGGTTGGAACAAATTTAATTTTTTAAAAGTGTTATCTAATGAGATATTACAACTTGTGCATCTTGTTTAAGTAGGTACTATTAGTGAACAGTTTGCAAAATTGCTACGCATCCAATTTCGTTAAAATAGTTAGGGTAGACCGAGGCTCTTTATATCAGACGGGTTATCGGATCAAGCTAAGAAAAGTGGCTATATCTCGGCTATCGTGACAAAATAATAATGAAAGAAATTGGACATGGCGTTGTCATCTATCGGATGCCATAAAAGTAAAATTACCAATATTACTGTTTGCGTGGGTTGAAAAATTGCCATTTGTGTAAATCGTACAAGATACGTGTCAAATAAATGGGAAATGTAAAAATTTTCTCCGCATTCTTAGTGTTTTTCTGCAAAGGTAAGTTATTTTGTCATAATTAAATGTAGTATATTTAACATTCAAATACACAGTAAATAGATTTAAAGCGGAATGGTTGCATTTTATATGTTTTAGTGGTTTATTTCAAGAACATATCATTGAACTCAATATGGGGTTAAACGGATCAGTGACAGAGGATCAATTTGGATCATATTTTTAATGCTTACAAAATTCTATTGGTTAATTGGTTAACATTTTTATTTGAAACAGGTGGTGCGCAATTATGAGAAAAAGATTATAAATCAAGCGTGGTTGAAAACTGCAATGTATAAAGCTGTTAGGGAAGTGAAATCAAGGACGACATTATGAAGACACGCGTCTTCGATCTACGTAATCATTTCTAATCTAGGAGCACAACTTGCAATAGATATTGAATCTGAATAGCAGTTTGCGGATGTTGGTTTATGTATGTAAATGTTTTTTTTTTATCTTTGTGTAATATGTTAGCCAAAAAGAGTGTAAATAAGTGTCAAACATAATACTTTCGTTAGTTATAGGTTCTAAGACTTATTGAAAAAAAAATCATACTTAACTATTTTATTGGGTTTTATCCGAGTAACCCCAGGACTGATCCGAATCTACACATATTTATTTTATATATTTATTTGACAACCTGTAAAGCGCCGCTTTTGTGACATATCAATCACCTCAGGCGCTTTATAGTCGACGAAGGTATTACAAAAAAGTTAAATATTACAAAAATAAAGTGATGTTAAGTTAAGTAAAATGAAGTACAGGAACAGGTGACACGAAGATAGAAGATGGGGACTCTGCAGCAAGAATCCTAGGTGGTGAAGAAACTGGACCTGATGCTGCAGCGAGAGAGTCCACCGCGTCTACCAACAGTGCCAGCACGAGGTTCATCATATGGGGTGATTCGGATCAGTAAAGAGGTCTAGAGGATTAATCATACGCTGTTTGCAAAATAATTTATATTATTATCAATAAAACTAAATTATATAAAATAGTTTAATATTTAGTAACAATTTTTATCGAATATGCATTAGTTTTTATATTTTTAAAGTAAATATAAACAATAATCCGAATAGCCCCGATTTACCCTAGGTATATTTTCATTAATAACCAGAAGCAAGAAAAGGTTCTAAAGGAAATAAATAACATTTTATGACTTGAAGGTATTAAAACAAACGGGGTTGATGGTTTGCTTTTTACTTTACGATGGATAAAAAGCGTTTATGTGGGACCCCGTTGGTTAATTTTGTCAATTTTTCGTAATTATTATAGAAATAAAAACAGAAACATGAATTACATTTTTTACAGTTAGCAATAATTATATATTATTGGATTTTTTTGTAGGTAGAATTTAAAGAAGTGGAGGAAACATTATTTTTAAATAACGATACTTATATTAGGAATTAGTTCATTTTTTTCACATATTTATCCTGACGAAGAAACCATTGGTTTTGAAGCATGTCGATTATTTTAATTAAATAGTTGTGTGTACAAAGTTATGTATTTTATTCAAATTAAAATGACGTTAAAAAGTAAATTTGCTATTATTGAAGAAAATAATTTTATTTTTTTATTTTTACTGAAGAATTGTTAAAAAGTGACGATACGCTAGTGATGCCACATTATTAGTATAGTAGTTTTGATCTATGTAACAAAAAACTTATGTTTCAGATTGTGTTAGGAAAAAGCGGTCCAATTTAACGTGGGGATTCTATTATTTCATTGAATAATTTACCCGCGTACGTACTGAATTGGTCTACACATTTGATTGTAGGTTTGAGGTGTAGATTCGATTCCCGCCGTAATCTGTAAAAAAAGTTGTTAAAAAAATCATATTTTGTATGATAATATACCCATTACTAAAAATATATATATACAGGGCACACCGCTGATGTCTCCGTTGAACCCGGCTCCCCCTTTTATGTAAATAAAGCATGTGACAGAAATTCATGTCAAATCAGAGTTTTCATTGGCAGGAACATCGCAAATTTATAAAAACACAATTAAGAAAACAAAAATTCAATTAATAATTTAATTTTACTGCCTGCATTCTTTTGGATAAGACAAGGACACTGTATAATAGTACTTACATACGTTGAAACAGTAATTATAATGCCTTTGTCCGTCTTTAATTTAATACCTCATAAAACGAATGAACTTAGAAATATTATTGAAACAATAAATAATGATCCGTCTAAAAATTATTCACGCGCTAATAACTGTTTTATTCTCATCCTTTGTCTTACCCAATCTAAACATTGACACAATCATTTTAAACAAACATAAATCTACCGTTAGTTTATGACATGATAAAACGCTTAGAGCGCGGGACAAAATAAATATTTGAAATTAATTTAATAGATGCCTACCCAATTAGCCCAGCGAGGAAATATCTAATTTTAATCAAGAGGTGCATTGTTCTCCAGAAGTGATGCTGCGAAAGATTATTCTTGTGCAATAAGTAATATTTAATTGTTTAATAATTGCCAAAGTATAATATTAATATTATGTTTTTAAGAAATGAATGAATGTTATAGAGATATATTCCATACTAGCGTGGAATTTACAAAATTATCTTTGAAGCTTTTGGCTCCGTAGTAAGCGTTCAAAGATGGTTTGAAAGCAAAATATGGAAATACGAATATTATAAGGGCGCGTTAATATTAAAAAAAAAAACAATAATAAAAAACGATAATTATTGCGTAAATGGTGAAAATATTTAATGAAATAAGAATCGTTTGAAAAAGAGCAAAAACACTTAAATTGCATTTTAAGATACACTGTGAATGTTTTCATACCTATAACATATTAAATAACAGAACCAAACGTGTTTTTAATAATTTTCGGAGCTTACTTATCGAGGGAATTTCATATAATTACCGTTTCGGCATTTCAAATGTATATATATATTAGGGTGTCCCAGGACATAAGGAAGAATTTTTTATTGATGAATTTAAATATGCATACCCTCTCATTTTATTCTATTTGATTCCAATAACTCATATAATAAATATTATTTTGATTAAACACCGGCAACCCGTGCCGACTTGATGCCAAACATATGGTACAGAGTTAATATGGAAGGATTTTCAACTTTCATTTTTGTCGGATAAATAACATTTAAAAATGCACAAATGTTCAATTATGTAGTATTTTATATTTAAAAATGGTTTATTGATTAAATTTTTTCTTCATAGTTTGTTTTTTACAGTCAGGATAAATCTTCCGGTGTTCCTGAACGCATCGTAACAAAAATATTTTTGTTTTCTTCGACCGTGAGATAAAGCCATGAAAATCTTGCATTAACTTAACTGTTCTTTCAGCTGTATCATTCACTACCCTCAGCGGCGACACCTTCTTTCTGACTTCTTGATACGAAGCATTATTTGACCACATACTAGGGAATTCGTTAAGAAAACTGGCATCTGTTTTCAGAAGATCAAACAAATACTTGCTCTTGACTGAAATGAAGTCGTAAATATTTTTCTCTGTAACAAAGTCACTAAATTATGATATGAACAAAAACCTCAATACAAAACATAATTGTAACTACTTAATAAATTTACCATACAATTTACCATCAAGATCTTCCTTCGATGGGATGTAACGCTTGTCATGGGTTGATAAATTTTTTTTGTTGATATTTTAGCATTTTTATTTTAGTTGTTTGATCCACAGCGTCGTCAAACAGCGATAAAATAGATCCTTCATCGGTCAAATACCATAACTGCTTACTGAACAGAAATAAAGCTGCCATTGAGATGTTTTCATCAATTTTTTCTTAAGCCTTCATTGATTTCAAAAAGCACAAGTCCTGGTAAGGTGCTTTAACTGCTATAATACATTGTAACCATGGCTTGACATAGGATGTTACTATGAACAGGCAAACGTCTAAAAGTGCCGCCTTATCCTTACCGGTAATTTTAAATTGCGCACAAATTAATGATATTTTCAAGGAATAAAGCACCTTTGCCATCCATCGAGCACCTGGAGGCCGAATCTTAAATTTTCTTGCTGTATCTCCTCCTAAAACTATCACACAGAGCTCTAAATAGTCATCTCCAAGTATTTTTGTTGTCAGTGCAGTACGGTAAAAGTCAAGCAAATCATCGATTTCGGAAGCGGTTAGGTGCAATGTGAGATTTTCTCTGTAGCACTGAATTTTATCGGGATCAACATTTTTCCAGTTATCTCGAAACTTTTTGAAGAGTGGTATGTCAGGGCTTGTAGTCACTTGACTGATTTTTACTTCAAACACAGCTTTTAATACTAACTATGGCTATATTTGGTATATATTGACAGTTAAATTCACTTTGGGATATTGTAGAACAAAAATTCAAGAACTTGTCCATTAGATGGCAGTTTAAAACCCGATATTTGGTGTTTTACGACTCCTATTAAAAATATACTCTTTTTAGAAGTGCGTAAATCTAACAACATCTTGCCTGAACGAGTGATTTTCATTTACTAACAAAATAGCAAGTTACTACAAGCTCATCAACACGTTTTCTCGCTGGCGTCTTAATGTACAAGTACTGACATCTTTCGATGCAAGTCGGCACGGGTTGCAGTTGTCCAAAGTAAACGAATTTTTTTTTATTAGTGTTTTGTCATTATTAAAACAAAATTAGAGGGTATGCGTTAAAAAATAACAACTTTATTTTTTTTGGGACACCCTAATATATATATAAAAATAACACTTTTTTTTAAATTTAATATGTTAGAGAGAAATATATTCGGAATGCGGGGCTTGAAACATCATGTAGTTTTATAATAAGAATGAACAGTATCAGGTCATCCGAGAGTCTTTGACATTTTTGAGCATTCATGATAGTAGCTGTTACTGCAACGATAATATAATAAAGGATGTTCATCGAGCAAAAATTTTACAGAAATAGAAATGAAAAATGCAAAACGAATGAGATAAAATAAACCTAACTAACTAACCATCACACCGTTTCTCATTTCATTAGACAGAAAGGGTGGACCGCCAAACCACTCGGTCTTGGAACTCACTCTTGCTTCATTCACATTCATATATACCCTTCTGTTATTTTGTCTCTTGACAAGGCCTGACTCAAGCATTTAGTTCACTGGTAGTTCCATGTCTTCCTCGAGCATCCTCGACGTCTTCTTCAATTTACATTTATGTATTCTCTTTAAACTTGTTTCTTCGTACGTTCACTCTACATAATAATGGTAATATTTGGCTAATTCATAAAGCGCCGTTTTTGTGAAAAATCACCTTAAGTGCGCTCTACAAATACGTTTATTAAATAATTAACACTCAGAGAGACGTACCTGACTTACTTTGACCAGTGCTTCCTGTAACTTATGGCATTTTTGTCTAAAGTGACCATAAAAATAATTTCATAGGGGTGTAGGGTTACGCAATTACTCGACTGAGTGACGAATGACATGAGAACGTATTTCTTTGTTCAATTTTAAAAAAAGATCGCCGGTATATAAAATTTCTTTGAAATTATTTTCTCTTAAATAAGGTCCGGAATCAATGATAGAGTAATTAAGTGACTTGCTGGCTGATATTTCGCTCATAAGTCATTTTCAGGAAAACTTTTGAATGTGACTGTCAATGTTATGGCAAAGTTTTGTTACGATATGTTTATATTTTATTTATATGCCTGACTCCAGCCATCCTTTTGTATTCCATAAAAAAATTAAGATAAACAAAGTTCGAAGAGAATAATAAAGAGAATGTATATTTTTTCAGTCTTAATCTCCCTGCAATAAAGTGATAATCATTGAGAGTCTAATGGGCGTAACGTAAACAAAATACCAACTAATTTTTCCGATAACAAATTCAATGGAGACGTTGACGGATGTATTATTGTTCAAGAAATTAAACAAGTGGTTTAATTATCAAATTAATTACTGTCGTTGCCCATAAGAGGAACAAGTAAATAATAAAATAATGGATTGTTACATCAAAATAAACATTTGCGTACGGAACGTGATGACACAAATTTTTTTTAAAAATACATTCTTTAAAATAACATCAGTACTGTTTCTCATCTCTTTGTTTGTTATTAAGTTTAAACACGTGTAAGAAATGGACCACACAACGAACCGGATTAGATTATTTTTAGAAAAAAAAAGTTCTGAACAAGAGTCCCAATCGTCTGGAACTACTAAGACTATGGCATCCCCGGTTAGGTTATTTTTTTATTAGGAGGTTTAGGTGAAGGGAAGGAGGTGGGGGGTAGGATGGTGGAAAGTACCTGGCTATCTAGATCTGGTCACTAACTACCTATCACGCCATTTTCCGTCCAGAGAGGACGGACCGCCAAACATATCTGTCTTGGCACACACACCTTGCCTCATTCACATTTAAACATCGACACATACATACTCTTTGATTATAGTAGTTAGTAATGTACACATTACTAATGTTTGTAAACGTCTACGGTCTATTGTGGGTAGAATTTATAAAATAAAATATTTTGTGCCTATAAGTACTTTAAAATTAATCTACCTATCTCTGGCTGAATCCACAATCCGTTATGGAATCACTTCTTGGGGACATTCTTGTAAAACTAATATAAGTTATATCCAAACAGTACAAAACTCCCTTACAAAATTGTTAATCCATAAATATACCAATGCACACAGAAGCGACACTAAATTAATATATAAGTCTCTGAATGTTTTACCTGTCAGAGGATTATTGTTTTATAATATTGTAAGTCAACATCTTATATTGTCTGATTCCTTGTGTATCGAACGTCATCAGCATCATCAATATAAAATGTACATCAATTATAAAAAAACATAACAAAATGCCATCATATTTACCACTGTCGAAAACTATGTAAAACCTTCCATAAAACTAATGTTGATAAACCTGCCTTACATATAGGTAACTCATGTTTAAAAACCTGCCCTGCCGTTTAACGGTAAATTTTATCGCTCGGACCTAAAAGGCAGTTGTCTCGCTTCAACTCAAGCAACCATCTTACTCTGGCTAGGCAGCCGCTGATTGGCTAAGCACAAAACCTGCTTGAGCGGCCCACGTGTATCCAAGAGATTTGTAAAAAAATACAAATTTGCAAGCCCTTCCTGTAATAATAGGAAACAATGTTAACTAAATAATTATATACAAAGATACTTATATGTTAATTAAATAAGCTCGAATAGAAATAAAATATGTTACACGTAAGATAATTATGTAATCAGCGAAACTCTGAAAATGTTACAGAGATTTGACCACTTATCTTGTAGAATATGTCTTATTATAACTAAATAAACAATATTGCGACGATGTGGTTTTGGCAGGGCGACAGAGGCAGATAAGGTCTAATATTATAAAATATTCCTATATTTCTGAGATAAACAGATTTAATCCTACAAGCGTGGTGAGCTTCATAGCAAGAAAAAAGCAAGCTCGTTACGGGAATTTCATAATACAATCAAGGGTCGGAGGCGCGGTCCTATAGAATCTTATAAAGGCGCCGCAAAAACCGGTCCCTTCACCATTCCGCCATAAGCCCTGGACCGAGCAACATCTACCGCTGTCCGCTCTGCCTGACCCGCTTCACTACCTGAGACCAAAAAAAAAAAAAAAAAAAAAAAAAAAAAAAAAAAAAAAAAAAAAAAAAAAAACCAACCGCTTTTATAAAAGCTGAACTGAACGTTGCCGACTGAGCCAGCCTGCCTGCCAGCCCGCCTGCCAGCCAGTCCCGGAGAGCCTTCCCTCCAGCGTGCGGTCCTGCTCACTGGCCCCGATGTCACAGAGCCGTTACTGACTGACCTTGGACGAATACAAGGAGTTTTATCCGCAATAAAAACAACCGCCTTTATAAAGGCGTTCTTTTCAAAAGCAAATTACAAATTTCGAATATATCGTCTTTCTCAAGACGCATTCATTGAGGCAAACATATTACAATAGTCGATATTCCCTGCATTTTTATGATATTTTAAATAACTCTGTAATGGTTCAAATGAAATACCTCAAGTGCTTTATTTGAATCATTACACAGGACAAAGGTAAATGTGTGCCGGTGCTTATATTTTACAGTTTTCTCTTGTGCAGGCTAACACGTCCCGTACACCTTGTATAGGGAAAGAGTTTTCCATAAACATAATACAAGATTCACCCAAAATGAAGGATTGGTGGTCCCAAAATGTACCAATAAATACGGTGAAAGAACCCTAAACTTTATTGTACCCAGAATATTTAATAAACTACCAATGACAATTAAAAATATAAACGTTTTTACAGCCAAAGTCAAATATAATCTAAGGAAATGGCTATTATATACTGAGGATCTATATTGATGCACTACTGAAGACCTTGTTTTCCTAGTTGGAATTCACATTCTAGGGAAATGGAAAATCGTTATAAATTTGTGTTACCTTATGTATATTAAAACCATAGAAGTACTTGTTGATTATATTCATTTTTTCATATTAAATTCATTTGTGCTTGTGTTGTTATATGAGGCTTATACTGCTTCTTACACATTTATATTTATACAATTCTGTAATTTAACCAACTTATCATTTATTGTTAATTTATCATCAACATTATACATACATACATACCTATATACTGTTTACCATTGTACCATGTTATTGCAAAAATGTTGTCATTATGTACCTGCTGACAAACTACACAAGTAGTTTAGCAGGTTTGAATGTTAATAAATAAATAATAAAAAATAAAAAAAATAAAAAATCTGACTCTTGACATGACCTGACCCAAGTATCCGATTCACTTGATCGTGCCATGTCTACCTTAACTTCTTCTACCATTTACATTTGTGTCATATACATTCTCTCTACACTCCTTTCTATGTTCATTCAGTCTAAATGCCAAAACCATCTGAGCGTTTCTTTCTTTATCTTACTCATAACGCTTACAACAGCTTAACATTCTTTGCTGAGCTCTGCTTTTCTCACACGATCATACAAATTTTTACTACGCAAACGCCTCATTTCTCATTTTTGCAGCATTCTGTCTATTTTCATCCTTCCGCTGCTTGTTCTATGCCTCATTGCCATACATAGGGTATGAACCAGCACTCCATTGTGGACTGCTACCTTCGCTTCTTTAGACAACCCAACGCCAACCGCGTTCAGTCCTTCGTTGTAGATTTACCCTAGTTTCATTCTGACATTCTCATTCTGTAAACACGACTAAAACCATTTCAAGCAAAATTTCGATTCTGAACGGTAGTCCTCCACCGGGACGATACTGAGAGTATCTACAACTTCTTGGCCTTAGCATTCGATGCAAAAAATTGAAATATGGGGTAAATAGAATCGTATAAATAAGTCGTCTCAACCTGGCCTAGCTACTGTTTGAAAATGGCCTTGAATGCCAAAACAGCTGTCACAATAATAAAAACACTAAAATGTTTTGCACAATTATTACATTTGTTTTTACTAAATTAAAAATAATAAAATAAAATATAAAAGTTAGGTGAATAAAATTATAATTGGAGAGTTAGTACGTAATGTTTCTGGCATCGATCTAAAACCAAATTCTAGTAACAAAAAAATAATTACGTACCGTATAAGGCTAACCATAAACTGCATTTAATGTTCACCTACGTTACAAAAAGTATAAAAAACGGCTGATAAAAAAGGAAGTATTAACATTTGACGATTCTAGTAAACGCTGTATATATTTTATTGTGTTTCTTTTTATGCCAGCCTTCGAATCGGCTTAATGTTGATCTCACCGTATAAAGTGCAGCATGTTAACCGTCTTAGGCCTGAATAGATATTGCGCCATACTTAAGGTTTTAAGATACGGTAATAATTTTTATTTATTCTCTTCATTTCGCTAATTCAAACACATTTTAATGTGAGGGTAAAAAGAGGGAATCAATAAATAGGTAAAGTGCCTTGCTGCTACGATCCCCTTTATATTACCCTATCAATGAGTTTGGTCATAAATTATTATTCATTGTCTGGAACAAACTCACACAACATGTTACAAATAATGTTATAAATATAAATAAACTTTAATCTTGATTGAATTCTCATTTGGAGAGGAGAAATGATTGATTTAGCTTGAAATTGATTTGCTGCCTGCTCATTATCAACTATAATATAAATAATAATAGACCTCAATAATAATAATCCTAGGTTCATTAGCTAAAGATTATTATTTTTTGAGGATAATCGTCAAGGAAGGAAGGAGGAAGTATCGACGTGGATACGCTTAAAAAATCATTCCTTTGAATATAAATAGCTATTCTGGGGAAACTACATAAGGCAGATTATATACTATTTAAAAAAATTATATATAAACACATTATCTGTTAAGAAAGTACAATTTACAAAACTTGTACACTTTGGAAATATGTCATAAAACATTTTTTGTAACTTTAAGATGTTGCACTTTATTAGAATTGTTTTATTGTATGGATATGTTTTTTTTTAATATAGTCTTACATTTCATTGGTCAGTGATATAAACATTCCTAACACTCTAAAATATTAATGTATTAAAACTGCAAATAAAATATTTTAAAAAATAAGTTAGATACAGAGACACGCGACACACCAAGTGTTAAACATTAAACAGTACTTGTAAATCAAGCAATCATAATTGGAACTTAACAATTTTACAAATAACTATTACAGAATAGTAAATGTTTATTGTAATGAGGCAAAACTTTAATATAGGTACATTGGGTAAGTCTGAAATTGGTTGTTCTGATTTAACTTAATTTTAACACAACTGTTGATTTAAAAATAAATAAATACAAAAGAAAATTATCATTAACGAAATGAAATTTTAGTAGAATTTTCCATCTGAAATCTCTGGGTCAAAGTACTTCCAAAGGCAGTGCTACAGTGGGACTATGGCATCACCAATTGGGGTATGTAAGGCCAAAGGTAGTGGGGAGGAGAAATAGAGTTGGAAGAAAAAGCTGGCGAATTAACTGGATGATTTAATTATATTTCGCAGGTAGTATTTTCCACTAAAATCTGAAATAAAACAAGGAGCACAGCCTAATGCAGGATACAAGATAATCCAGAATTTCCAAAAGTCTAGTGATTTCTAGTGGTGCTTTTGTAAGTATGGCATTCATTAGGCGGGTGGGTGTTCTCGGCAGCGTAATGCTACTCTGCACTTGTGTCTCGATTGGCAATTTGCTTCCTGGGGAGGGATGATGACAGATGACGGGGATGCTGCGAATTCCTCGAGGCTAGAAGACAGGGGAATGACTTGAGATGAAAATTGTTCGATGACATATGCAAGAAATATAGGCATACCAAGAAGTATTTTCGCTGTACGAATATATGGTAATTCACACTTATCAACTAATACAAGCTTACGAAATGAGGAAATTATTGTAAGTTTATTTAGTCTCCTCAACAGTAAACACAAGAATATTTGGGATTTTAGTCATTCTGAAATTTTAATGGACTATATTTCCTACCTACTGTAATAACTCGATCATCAATGCGTCCTTTTGAAGTCGATGAATGTTTACTAATTGAGACAATATATTGTCCAGTAACTTTGTTTTTTTTACTAAAACTACGACATAACTCAATTTTTACACTATTTGCCTTCATGAGTCGTGTATCAATGTCCAAAGATTGTTTTACATAAACATAATCGATTTTACAAATAATGCTTTTTTCAATTTGGGGGGCTGGTTTAGGTACCGCCGCCCCATTTATTATATACAGGTACCATTAATTGGATAACTAACACCTCTGCCATAGGTCTCTCTAATTGGTTTGTTAGTTAGATGATTTAGTAGGGGTTGCCGTGTGACATGTGTTCAGGATGCGTCTGCCCGCCAGCTGTGTTGCGTGCCAGATCGGGAGAGGCTGGTTTGGGGAGACCCTTTGACCTCTTCAATTGGTATTCCTTGATCCATCGCCTTGCGCCACAGCGAGAGTGATATATTCATAAACCCGTCACTCTTGGATACACTGTTTCCTACCAACCCTCATACCCCTTCCTTCCCAGAACTTCCTATCCTTCCTATCCCCAAAGATGACATAGGACCCCGAGGAAAATAATTTTCTTCTGTTATCAAGATATTATCATAAATTTTTACTTACACGAATCTTTGCATTTCTGCCTTTACCTAAAACTAGTGAATTATTTACATAAATAAATAAAAATGGAACACCTTTTGTTACGTATACTATTTTCATAATAATAACAAGTGACATATTTCTATATTCTGTCACCATTACCTCAAAATGAGATTGTTAAAAATATCAATTGCAGGTATTTTTTATTATAAAAACAACCACCCGGTACGTAATAGACCCCACCCCTCAATGGAATAATGACGCCATACTTACCCGAAACTTTTACACTCGAGCACAGGACGATTCTAAGAAGAGGTAATCACCACTTGACAGTAAAATAAAGAAAGCATTACCGACATCTTTTGTCCTCGGCGGAAAGTAAATCCCTCAAAGGAAAATAAAAGTCCCCCCCCGGTGACGAACAGAAGTTATTTTTATGGAGCTTTTATAAAAACAATAAGAAGTAACTTTTATCGGCTTACATATAAGTGCTTTATTGGAAAAAAATAATGATTGTTTGTTACGCAAGTAACCGTCTTGAACAATTTATGTGAAATAATAATGACAGTTATGTTATAAATATTAACAGCATCCTTTGTAGATCGCTTTACAAGTGCTCTGTAAACAAAGCTAGAACGATAACAAAAAAACTCAAATACATGCGCATAAATTTAACATTGCGATAAAGAAACAAAAAGTGACATTTATGAGAATGAACTAGATCCACAATAAATAAACAAAACAAAATAATTATTTCGATCCGTCTTCTTGGTAGGCACATGTAATATGAATTTTACGTGTGATTTATTTATCGTATACATATTAGGTTGGCAGTAGTGGCTTGCATTGGTCGATGACCATGGCAATGAGTTTTTTTTTAAATTTTGGGTATGAATTGTGTATGAAATATTAATTTGTAAAAAAGCCATTTTTACTCAGGGGAACGGCTGCGCGGCCCTTTTCATACAAAATTAAATTTAGATTTGAGGACAAAATACTAAAAGTACCAAATACCAAACTGATTTTTTTTATTAAAAGGTATAGCAAATATCTAGTGTGGATTTTCGCTACTTAATTTATTTGTATTTTCAATTATAAAATATAGGCCAAAAAATAATTAAATTTAACTTGATTTTTGCGTCAACTTTGGTATTTTTTGTGAGTTAATTGTAATAGCGCTGATTGTTGCCGTACTGAATAAATTATCGTAAAAGTGCCTTACCTAAGTCATGGAAATATATCTTTTGGTCCGAAATTATTCGCATATTTGTAATAACTTTTAATTTGTTTTTCAGATTCGTTTTTCTTAACAGCTTTTTATCTTTATGGACCGTACGCCACTGATAAGCACGTGCATGCCTGAATGTAATTAGATTTTTTTTTATAAAAATTTATGGACATTAAGAATTAATTTATTTAATAAAAATAGCAATGACCAGAAAATAATTTATTATTAAGCCTCCGCCTGAAAAATCCAACAAATAGTGTTTTATAATTTCAAACAAATTTTGCAGATATTATGTAGAATTTATGCGATAAAGTTATAACATATCAATGAAGGGACCAGTAACTCCAGTAAGCCTAAATATACGAAACTACTCGGTCCCAATAGCGAAGTAATTAACATTCGAAGCAGATGACTCAATAACGGCAACATAATCACGACTAGCGGGATTATGCAATGGTTTTACATTGCCCTAACGTCACCACCGCTACATGCCTGACTTTTGCGCTGTAATAATTGCATATTAATGCGGTTCGATATAAAAATCTGCTTGCCCCGGGGATCGAACACAATACCTAGGGATCGTGACTAACCTGACGGGCCGATAAGGCGAATGTACACTGGACAGGGCGTACATAACGGATAACAATGGTTTACTGCTGATCTTAACTGTCTTATAAAATACTAGCTTATTGATGATTTTAAATTTTGCTTCGGAAATGCTTGGCAAGATCAATGACAGTTTGCAGATTTGCAGCAAATAAACGACACAAAGATCCCGAAGCAAGATGATTTCGTATAGGCAATGATAATGATTATTTCCAGCTTTATTTTTTTTTGACGGCCGGCGTGGTCTAGTGGTATACGCTTTTGACTACAGATCCGAAGGTCGCGGGTTCGAACCCGGCGTGCGCAAATAAATTTTATTTGATTAATTTGTGTTATTTCACAATTAATTAATTAAAATAATATATAGTATATTTGCGGCACGTTCCAGAGTGGAAGATACTCTCAGTATCGCCCTGGTGTAAGACCACCATTCAGAATTGAAACGTTGCTTGAAATGGCTTTAGCCGTGTTTGGTGACCAGATCTGAATAGCCAGGTACTTCCCCACCTTCCTCTTTCCCATCTCCCTCCCCTCCCCAATACCCTCAGCCTCACAACATACCCCAATTGGGGATGCCATAGTCTCACTGGCTCCAGACGGGAGCAGTTGGGACTCTTGTGCGGTAATACTGTAAAAAAAAAATGGTAAGATCCTTTCTTACAAGCTCAGGATTGTAGGTTCAATGTGCGGTGATGTGAAAAAGATCTTTTCAAGTACACGAAACTTATTCTTTGCGTTTTATTCTTGATTGGAGGATGGACAATTGGACATGCGTTAATTAGGTATTTTATCACCCTTGTGATAGACAATCAATCATAATATATGATTACATGGTTTTAAATTGCTTGATTTATATTATATCATGTACTTCTAAATCTTTGGGTAATAAATAAATAAAAAAATAATATAAATAAAAAAAGGATATGTTTATCCGAGAAACTATCTAGGTAACAAATAAATTCTTTCGAACTTTATAATCATTCAAAAAGATAGCAGTCATAAACATGGGAAAATTAGTTGAAGATAATATTGTTAATTTTGAATATGAAATCTACAATAATGACGTAAAATAATTAGGTTCCAATGGTCGAGTGGTTATAGGCATTGTTCCGGTAAGATTGTTGAAGCCATTGAGACCGTTGCCTTTTTATTTTTCTATTTCTTGTTCTGTTTCATGTTTCGTTTAGATGTATTATGATTATCTTCTTCTTCAATGCCTTGTTTAATTCCTTGCCGAGTTCCATCAAGATGTGCCAAAACCTAAACTCGTATAAAATAAATGTCAAAAGCTGGGTAAAAAAGTATCTGGAAGTGGGAGAATTTTTTCTGTAATTTATACTACGAATATGATACCTAAAATATGCCATTACCATCTACATTTAAAAAAAAGTTAACTTCTTTTAAACTGTTTTTTATTAAATAGTTAGGTAAAAACTCCAGTAAAATCATATTGATCTAACTATATGTACTAAATATTTTTTTTCTCTATTCATATTTCTTTTTTTATTTAAACTATAGATAATATAACCACCACTGTTTTGAATATATAACTTATAATTCCCACGCACAGGATTCGCCTTTGTGGCATTTTTTGTTACTGTTTTATGTTTTGTATAATTATATGTGTATCAAAAAAATTGCCAATAAAAAAATGATGCAATTTAATATTGATTTTCAAGAAACATTCATTGGTACAATGTCTATTTTAAAATGCGTTTTAAAAAGACCAACAGCCGAAAAACAATAATAAAATAAATGTATGAATTTAGTAAAAATCTTTTCGGTTTTTGCACACACAGGTTTGACAGAAAGACGCAAACAATGTGATGTATAAATTCTGCACAGGACTAAATTACTGCGTTAGAAACAAGATTCGTTACAATATTATTTTTGAAGACCATTACGTGAAAACAAAAATGGCAGCATTGGTTGTGTCGGATGTTCAATTATCTCTCTTGTTCGAGTCGAAGATGACAACAACAAAAAGTTCCGACGTAATTGAAACGACGAGATTTATATTATGTTAAATTTGGGACATTGTATAGTTTTCACCGTCCTTTACTGATAGTTTTATGACCGGAAGGAAGAATATGGGTGTCTTGCCGCCGACATTGGCAACTTCTCCATTGAATTCATCTTCTCCAACAGAGACATTCAGAATACAGCGTGACGATCCGAATTTTAAATGTTTATGCTTTTACGTCTACGTATTTAAAAAAAACAATAGATCACTTTGTAGTTTTTATGCTTTGTAACTGGGTACTAAAGTTATCGATAAGCCAAAGATCCAAAGAGCAAGATCCTTGAACAGAAAGAAAAACATCCACCTTACTGGTAAAATCCAAGCTTTTGAAATTTTCGTTTACTTCCTTGATAGCAACTACGAGATGATCATGTTGGGTTAGAAAACGCGGAGGTACTCGTATAAAGCTAAGTTTCTCACCCGCTGAACGAATTAGGTCGAGAAAAATAACTACTTAACCGTCACGACGTTTCCGTGCAGGGACAGGCAGAGAGGACCGTCAGACAGAATGGAGGAACCACTAAAAAACTCGGTCTTCGCACACACTCCTTGCCTCATTCGCATTCATGCATCGTCTTATATATACTCTTCTGTTATTCTGACTTTTGACATGGCCCGTTTCAAGTATCTGGCTCACTCGATCGTACCATGTCTTCATCCGGCGTTATCAACTTCCTTTACCATTCGTTTCATATATTCTCCTCAGACTCCTTTCTTTGTTCATTTGCTCTAGATAGATCCAAAACTATCCTGAAAAACCTCCTTTTCTTAATCTTACTCATTACACTTGAGTCATCCTTGCTTTCTTTGCGAATCTCCACATATCTCGCACGTTCATATGCGATCTTACCACAGTTCGCCTCATGGATTTCTTTCTACAGCAATCAGTTTACTTTCATCCTTCCTCTTCCAGTTACATTCCTAACTCAGGATAGGTACTAGCACTCAATTGTAGGCTGCTAGCTTAGCTTCTTTAGACAATTTTGAAAGAAGGGTAATGCAGTCAACTCCATTAATGGAAAACTGAACGCGGTTGGCGCTAACAAAAATGTAACCGGACAACTCAACACAGTGACAAATCAACAGACTTTTGAAAAGTTATATAAAATCATGAAAAGTGATTATTTTAACAATTATGTTAAATAGTTAACGTAGGAAAGGTTCATATCAATGTTTAAAGGTGTGCTGAATCATGGGTCATTGCGTTGAGTTTTCACGAAACCCTCGAGCAACTTTTTACTAATGCCGGTTAACTATAATATCTATTTGGTCAGTTAGTTTTGTACATTAGCTCCACACAGGAGGCACGAGGAAAAATAAGTTTAAAGTAAAAATTGCTCTCTTTGGGTATAATTGATAAAATCCCCCTTGAAGACGCTTTTATATTTTTTAATTTGTTGTCTTGGCGATTTTTTTTGGTTACAATTTTTTTATTACCACCTAAACGACCAAATGTATACCATAGCTTCCTACCCGAAATTAGTCTAAAATTGGTCAAGATCAATTGGTGTATTTTTTTATTGAATAAGCCGTTACAAAATAATTATTTACTATGTACCAAACAAATAAAGCAACGTTAGATTTACGATGCAGTACATATCGATAAAACACTATTTATTATTTTAATTCGTATCTGTTGCTTCAGGAATACAAAATGCAAAGACCTAAAAAACCCATTGCAATACAAATTATCGGAACCTGCGATCTATGCAGGAGCAATAATAATAATTGCTTTAGGCTATTCCAAAGGCTCTTAAACAGGTTCGAATTAAAACTTATCACTTGTATTTATTTATTTCATTTTATACATAGTAGAAAGCTTCAGTAAATGGTTTAATGATTCAACCGTTGGTTGTAAATTCCAATTAGTAAACAAATAATTATAAGCAACAATTAGTGGCCTGTAATATCAATACAAATTGAAAATATCTCCCGAGTAAAAATAAATGCCGCCAACGGGAATTGAACCCGTACCTTCTGATGTCCGGTCATGTGCTCTGAACCACTGAGCTATGTCGGTTTTCCAACCCGCAAAATAATTCAATATGTACTAGTACCTCACTTACTGCATATTATATCTTTTTCACCTGTATACAACCAACTTAGTGAAATATTAAATGACCGCCTCGGTAGCATTCAGTGTGTTCAGTTATTATATTTTTAGGGACCACCAAACTAGGCACATGCCCGTGTTGTGGTGGTTGATTATACGTACAGTACATCAAAATAATAAATCAAGTATAAAAATAGAAGAAATTAAAATAAGTATATAATAAAAAATATATATATATATATGTATACATAATTTAAAAAATACACAGATTTAGGAAATAAAATAAAAAGAATTTGGCATTCTCAGACTATAAAAATATTACCATTCGTTATTTCGGCTACTGGTATTATACCTAGCTCTCTCATTAAAAATTTAGGCGTATTAGATCTATCAAAAAAAATTATATATAAAGATTCAAAATTCGGTCATTTTGAATACATGTAGGATAGCAATTTTTTTTTTTAATATTTATATTGAGGGATCAGTAGGATTTATAGGCCCTGTTAGGAGTTCTACTGAGCCGAACCCTCTGATATGAAAATATCTGGAGTCGGTGAATTATTTTCCCATTTGATCTCTGGTGAGTTGACGTGTTGTTCTTGTATTGTTTTGTATTTATTTTGCTTATATAATGCACTTACATAATGTTGATTGACTAGATAATCATTTGTGGAAAAGTGTGTGGAAGGGTTTAGTTTTTCCTATGGGGAAGATTTAACCCGGACAACAAAATCGGAAGCATAAAAAATAAATAATTTATAGAGATTACAGATTCGTTTCCCACTCCCGGTGTAGAAAGCAAACAAATATTTTTAAAAAAAAACGAATGTTTCGTTTAATATGTCTTTGTCTAGTTTGGGTACTGTTATAATTTGATAATGTTCGTCAATTTATTTTGCAATTTTCGGCTTAGTTGCGCTATCTCTAATGGGTTAATTTCTGCTTCCAAGATTTGAATTAATTCATTTACAAAAACAAATTAATATTCTAATAGATGTATTTAATAAAATTAAATAAAACCTTTTTAATTTTTGTGGATGTTTTTCTGCCTGAAGCGTTTTTTCCAAGAGATCAATGAATTACTGGCCAAATTTTCAATGCCTTTACTTTTTGTTTTTATTTTTTTTTTTTTTTTATGTAATTTTAATGCTAATATAAATCAGAAAACCTTTTTTACTAAAGCAGCCAAAACTACCCAACTTCTTATGAGATTTGAAACCCCTATTCTTTCCCAATGATGGAAATGACGTTACTAGCCGATTTTTCTTTAATTAACCCCACACAGGAGACCAGGAGGAAAATAATTTCCCTCAGTGTGTGTGGAGGGTCTTTTTTAAGGAATGAAAGGAGAGAAGATTTGTCGAGAGATCAGTTGGAGAGGTCAAAGGGTCTCCCACGATCTGGTACGCCACGCAGCTGTTAGGCAGACGCATCCTGAACACACATCGCCGTAGCGAACCACTTGGGGTGACCTATTGCAGATGTGTTGGATTTATTAATAAATTAGTTAACGGGGCGACGGTACCCAAACCCACCAACGAAATTGCTTGACTAAGAGTAAATCCAGACAGAATAAAAACAATGCTATTCTTATTCCCTCACCATTCGAGAATTCAGCAGGATGCTGTTATGTAATGTATTCTATTGTTTAAATGTTAGAACAGAGTAAGTTATATTAATTTATTTAAAATAAAGCTCTTTTGCAGTAATGACTTACGCATAGTAATTTTATGCACGCCTCACCCATTGAATAACATTGGTTTGATTTCGCTCTCTAAACAAGACAATAGATTTGTTGCATTTATTATTGAACATTTTGAGACACACTTTTGATTATTGCATTTAACAACTAATCAGCCACCAGACAGAATATACTAGACAGGTACCAGCCCCGACCGTGATATCACAATGCGCTAATTAAGTTTGCGTTCACTTTACTATTATACAATGTGCAATACAATACAAGACAATTACCTACAGTAAAAGTACCTAACTTTGACCCTCATGGAGTGACTTTTCCAAAAGTGAAAAAAAATTTGCGTCACTTTTTTTATCTTTATATAAGCTCCACAAAGGATGCCCAGAGGAAAAAAAATTATCACGGACTATGTCATCTTTGGGGATGCTGTGTGGTGAGACTTTTTTAGGAATCTAAGGAGAGGTACTTCTGAGAAGGATAAAAGTATTAGGGGTGGGTAGGAGTCTAATGGTCAATGTGTCCAGGAGTGACAGCAATATGAATCCACCCTTCCCATCCAGTACGGCTGGAGAAGTCAAAAGATCTCATTCAACCTGTCTCCCCGATCCGGCCCGCCATGTAGTAGGTGGGCAAACGCATCCGCTCCCTAGAAATCTCTAAAAAAATCTATAAAAATTTTGTGAAATTTTCGTGGCATATGTAATGACATATTTTGTCATTAGACTTGTGGAGGTTAATTATTCCGCACACAATATCTTTAAAAAAATTGTATAGTAACTGTGGTAGTAGTAGTTGAAAGAATGACGCATTGAATTGTTTTGTAATCATTATTACTGTCAAAAAATGTCACTAAAAACTGAAAGTTGGCACCCATCACATTCTTACTACTTAATTACTAATAACTTATAATTAAATTATCAATTATTTTTTTAAAAACACTAACAAGTGGGTCAAAATACCCCCTGAGAGGCAAAGTAAGACACTTTACAGTAGGTACCTAATCTAGAATGTAAATGATTTCGCGTTTGAGGCATAAAGTCACAGTTTTATTGACATGGCATGAACTACAAGTCTACGAGCAATCAAAGGTAGGCCAATTATATTATTGTTTCTCGATTTACAAGACAGTCGGTTGTGATTGTGCTATGTTAAGAAAATGTTTTAATACCTATCTCCAGCATGCAGACTAAACAAATACCCCTACAATAAAAATACACTTTTAACGAGATCAGTTATATTATTTATCAACAGAGTGCATGTCAAAAATTCGCTCCACTTAATAATACAAAATCTAAAGCCTACAAAACCTAATATCCATAAAATTTATCTATAAACATGTCCCCGAAGATCAGTGTAGAGAATAATCGAAGTTTGTGAAATCTTAACGCTCTAATTTTACAGAATTTACAAGTGTTTAATTCAAACTGTGAAGTGTCAGAGTGTTGTTGCCGAAATAATAACCTGTCATTAATCACTGTAAACATACCTGTGCGAAAATAAAAACAATTAATACGTATCATCAAAGTTTGTGAAATATTAACGCTTTAATTAACCAGATTCACAAGTGTTTAATTCAACTGTGAAGTATCATAGTGTTATTGCCGAAATAATATCCTTTTATTCTAATCGCCGTAAACATACCTGTGCGAAAACAATTTTATATTACTCTTAATTCCCGGCTAACCAAAAGCGGCCGATAGCCCAGTGGTTAGCGAATCCGCATATAGATCCGAAGGTCCTCGGTTCGATTCCTAGTAATACTAAATTTTCTTCCTCAATTTTTGTTTTTTTTTTCCTGCAATATTATTTAAATCATTGTGAAACAAGATATACGAGTTTAGCAGATCATCCAAATCAAGGCGCTGATTTAAAGTACGAATTATCATCAAGTACCCATAACTACTTACTGTGGCAAGTTAGCAATATTGCCTACATGACAGCTGACAGGCGCAAATCATCGACTTATCAACTAAAGTGGTGAAGCGAATAAAAAAAAAAACACAAAAAAATACGAATTGTACAAAACCAATTACTTATATAAAAAAAATCCAGTGTTCAAAAAATGAACCGTCCTAAAAAAAGACATCTGAGCACAATGATGCCCCGGATTATTGGAGAAAATAGCGTCTCAATTGAGGATGCAAACGAAACCTCATCGATTGCGTCATCCAAAGGCTCGGATGATACCGAAGTAGAATATCCTTGCACCTCAGGGGTAGATGTTCTTAATGAAGCTCAAACACATCTAACAGCTCTACAAGATGTCTTGGCAGAGAAGCAGTCGAAGGTCTCAAAAGACCAGCAGCTGAGAATTGCCAGAAACGTGTCGGAAGTTTTTAGATCCGTATCTCAGCTGTTGTTGGAGCGCGAGACCATGCGTGCTGATCTGGCTACAGTGACTGCCCAACTGAGAATGACAGAAATCAAAGTACGACACGTGAAGAGCGAAAAAAGACAACTTGAACAAAAAATTATTCAACTAGAGTCTGATCTTGGACCTGTAATGCGGAGAGTAGCGGAGGCAACGGAGGCTAGCCTCTCATTTGCTGACATCGCCCGCAAGCAGCCTAATGATACTCACCAACCCCCTCCACTTACCCAATATGGACATCGTGTCGGAGCACCAAGACCAGGCGTATGCGTATTTCCAACGGATGCAGACGCCACCAAGGATAGCGATGGTACCAAAAAAATTATCCAGGACATGATTCGGCCATCTGAACTAGGCGTTCGGGTCACGGGAATAAAAAAGATAAGAAATAAAGGTATCTTGATAAACACGGCAACCGCAGGTGAGCAACAAAAACTATTAAATGCACCCTGTTTCGACAAATCAAGCACAATTAAGGCCCGACTGCCGACCAAGCGATCTCCGAGACTAATATTTTTTGGAGTACCGAGGGACCTGACTGACGAAGAATTTTTAAGGATCGCCTTAACTGGGGTTCCCAACATTCAAGACATTGAGGGAACTATAGCGTGCTGTAAATTAAGTCACTTAGCTGGTGCTCGCACAGGAAACACTTGTCATCGTATTTATGAAATGCCAGCTATCGTCCGTAAATTACTTATTGAACAGGAGAAAGTATTTGTGAACTGGACTGTTTGCCGCGTCAGAGATTTTATTGGCCTTACTGTCTGCACTAAATGTCATATGATTGGACACTCATACAAATATTGCAGAGATACTAAACCTACATGTGGACACTGTGCACAAGAAAAACACACCCGTGAGTCATGCCCAAATGCAGCCATCAAACCAGTTTGCGCGACATGCACCAGATTTGGTAAGCCTGCTGACCATTCAACCGGAGATAGGGACAACTGCCCAGCTTACATAGCTGCCCTCAAGAAGGACCTAGCTACAATAGACTATGGAGTGTAATATACAAGAACACAAGTGCCTAACTATCGATGACTATACTCCCATGAAGAACTGTCTGCGAATAATGTATATGAACGCCAGAAGTATACGAAACAAGTTTGACGAAATTGAGGAAAAGGTCAGAAGATTATGCGATACTGTTCATGTTCTTGTCATCACTGAAACGTGGCTTGATGTCGGAGAAGAAAAGTTCTTTTGCTTAAATGGTTTTTACAGTGCTTTTTCTTCTCGCCCAAATGAAGGAGGAGGAGGTGTGGCCATATATGTTCTGGATTCTATGAAGTGCTCTATCATTGAAAATTTTTCCAACGAAAATTCATTTTTAGGTATTAGTGTTTGCAGCAGTAATAGGAAACCAGTCAACATTTATGCCATTTATCGAAAACCTAACCCAAACAACATGCACGATTTCCTAACACATTTTGAAAAAATACTGAACAAAAGCAGACAAGATACATTAATACTCGGAGATTTCAACATTGACACTTCCATAAACACACCTTCTTCTTTAAATTTTATCAACACCTTATTAACATACAATTTCTCAATACAAAATAAATCATATCCCACGAGAGTCACTGATACAAGCAGCACTATTATAGATCACGTTATATCAAACAGACAAAACATTTCAACAACCATATCGAATATAGATGACCCGCTTAGTGACCATAATATACTAATTGTTGACTTTAAGAATAATTTAAAAAAATGGTTTAATAATAGAACTAAACCACGCTTTACTAAACCTATCATCAACAGTATGGCGGTAAAATCTTATATTGCGACTAACAAATTTGCTATCAACTCAACCAAACCCGAAGACGGTTACAAAGATTTTAATGATTATGTCAAAAATGCATTAGAAGCAGGTAAAACTACACCGAACGTAAAAACAGGAAGGCGGCAACATCTTAATACACCTTGGTTTGATTCTAAACTGAATTTTCTAATCAAGGAACGAAACCAGCTTCACAAGCAGTGGAAACAAGACCCAGGTAATATTACTCTTGCAATACGTAAAAATAAACTCAGAAACATAATAACTAATTATAGGAGAAGTCTGAAAAACAAATATTACATCAATAGCTTTCAACAAAGCCTAACTAACCCAAGAAAAACTTGGAAAACCATTAACTCAATTCTGTCTGACCGTGTACATAAACCCACCAACACAATTGAATCTCTCATCGTAAATAATTGTGAAATTAGGGAACCCCGTGAAATAGCGTTGGCATTTAATGAGTTTTTCCTGTCAGTTGGAGAAAAATTGGCAGCTGCCATTCCATCATTCCCGGATGACTGTAATACAATATATGTAGAACCAAAGGCACGACAATCCTTATATATGACTAGGACGAATAAGGATGAGGTAATAAAGGTCATCTCGAAACTTAGGTCGAATGCAGCGGCAGGAATCGATGGAGTAACACCGTGCATTCTTAAAACCTGTAAAGAAGAACTAGCGGGGCACCTAACCCAACTTATCAACTTCTCCATAGGCTCGGGAATATTTCCAAACCAGTTAAAGCTAGCAAAAATTATACCAATTTTTAAAGAAGACTGCAAGAAGTGTATTTCTAACTACCGTCCAATATCGATTTTATCGGTATTTTCAAAGGTGTTCGAGTCAATTATCAAAGATAGACTGATAAAATACATCTCTAGCAATGATATCCTTACACCACAGCAATATGGCTTTCGGAAAAACTCCAATACCCAATGTGCCACTTTCGATTTCATTTCTAACATTCAGCAGTACATAGACCAGGGCGAATATGTGGCAGCTATATTTATAGATCTGAAAAAAGCCTTTGATACGGTAGATCATGAAATACTTCTACAGAAAATGGAACATTTGGGAATAGTAGGTAAATCTTTAAATTTGCTCCGAAGTTACCTAGCTGATAGATTTTGCCTTGTCGATATCGGAGGGAACCTAAGCGGCTTTGGAAAAATCACATGTGGAGTGCCACAGGGTTCTATTCTTGGACCTCTACTTTTCTTACTATACATCAATGATATAACTAAATGTGGCATCTCGGGAAAACTTCAACTTTACGCTGATGATACTGTGATTTACTACCATTGTAAAAATCTGAAGGAACTTGAAGCTCTAATGAATAAAGATCTCGCAAAGCTCTTTATCTTGTAATAATAAAAAATAAAAAAACACACTCGTACGTTTGGTACGTAGGCGACATACAGCGCTATTCCACATGCACAAACGCAGCATATAATTAGCAAATTAAACTTTTGTAAAATCAAGATTTTTTCGGATTCACTGTCCAAATTTAAAAGAAGCGTCATATCAATAAAATAAACTATTCAATGTGCATACATACACATACTTACCTATATACTATACAGTACTACGTACCTGGTAATTACTGAATATACACATATACAACATGTTCCAACTGGTCTTTCGACCCATCTTTTTGTGCCGCAGCGACGGGATAGATTCATACGTCGGTCACCCCTGGACACCCTGATCAATAGAAACATACCAACCCCTCATACTTTTTCCTTCCCAGAACTTCCTTTCCTTAAAAAAAACCCTCCACACAGCATACCCATACATGACATACGCCCTGAGGGAAATCATTTTTATTGGGGCCAATTTACAGACATTTACACAATTTACACACAGGAGTGTGGGGTTAATGTAAAAAAATAAATATAAAAGACATTACATGGTAACATATATACGTACCAAAGATATTAGAAGAACTAATATCTTTGATACGTACCCACTTTGAAATATTTAATGTCTGTAAATTGTTTCGCCACTCTAACCAATCAATGTTTTTCTGTAATATTAAATTACTAAATAAAATAAATAAATTAATAAAAATATATGTTATAACATATCTTTGAAAAGAAGCCATTTAAAATACATACTTATTTCATTTTTGAAAATACGATCAGGTAGTTTTAATTTCCTTTATTATCAAATTAATTGCTTTCTTAAAACAGGAATAAATAAATGCATGTCCTGGGAAAATAAACCAGTTCCGCAACCATCAGCAATAATCAGCATCAGCATAAAAATAATAATACAAAATTTTATGTTCTGTTTTCTATTCCGAGCGCACATTTGGTCGACCGTGTATTTCTTTTCTAAAGATTTACGTAATTAAATAATTATTCACACAGCTTTAATAGAAAAACTTACGAATTGAGCGATAATGGCTTGGGTAATCGCTTTCGTTTGCTGTCGGATGGTGATGAAAACGTAAAGGAAACGAATAAAAAAATACACAAACTTATCGCCCTGTTAACACAATACTGTATTCAGACAAAGCAATTATCTATCCGGGGTAGCTCTGTTATTTATCTGAAGACATAAATCAACTCATTATTGTTAAAACTTCAATAAGCCAGTTCAATTTGGGTGACATTGAGAGTTGATTCAGTGAACATTTCGGTACCGTATCTTTACCGAAATGCCACCCAATGAGTTTGAGAAAACAACAACAATAACTAAACAGCCTTTTTCATTTACTTTTGGACAAAAATAATGCACAATATTTACGAACGCTGAAACAATAATAAAAGAAATGTATCACTTCGGTCAAAAAGATGTCTCCAGTTTTGAGCAATAAACACACGCAGGGGCGGATTCCCATTGCTAAATTTAAATCATATTATACATTTAGACCATTTATAACTATTTTATTTCATGACGCTGAATTGTTTTAACGTTTTTTCCGCTCCAACCAATGAGGAGGCTAGGATTCAAATTTTACTGGTTTGAATATGCGCACTGTTGCTTTGAGTTGAATCGAACCGCCCGCGCCGTAGCGAAAACGTCAGCAAATGACAGTTGACAAAAATACCGTACCGAGAAAACTACCGATGTGTCAATTCGATTTTTAGCCAGAGTTATAATTAGTTCAATATTATACTAGTGCCTGCGAATTCCTCCACCATACGAGCGCTGCCAAAATAACCATATCATCGAGCATCACAACCGAACGGAGCGTTAATTTACATACCTGCCTAGATTAACCATTATAATCTAACCCATGTGTCGATAGTCTATGCGATTATCGCACACACTTTGATATCAATTCTGTAAAAACTTTGACTGGATAACATACCAATTTTTATTTTAGAACCAATGAGAATTCAACACACCTTTAAAAAGTCATTAATATCGATGCAAAAAAAAACTAATTTACAAACCTAACCTATGTAACATATTTTTTTGTTTTCAAATCATTACTTTTCTTGACTTTATGTCCCTTTTTAAAGGTGTGTTGAATAGTCATTCTGAAGAGTTATTCGGTCACTTTGAAAGAAAAAAATTTGTAATTCCTCATCCATATAACATCTCACCATGGGAAAAGTTTTTTGTGAGTACTGAAATTTTTGACAGCCTGTCCTGTTTCATTTCAACCATTTGGTATTTCATCGGTCTGAAAATTTGTTAAGATCTGTTACAAGTAAAGATGGTGGACGTGTTGGATACTACCTTCTTATCTCTCCAATGCTCACATGATCTTGGTTCCAACTACGAGCTGTCAAATCCTAATACCTAATAATTATCGGTACCTACCTACGGGGCTTAAGAAAGTTTGAAAAATGAATTGTCATTGAGATGGTGACATTTCTTTAGAGAAATTTGATAATACCTATTTAAAAAAAAAAATTATGGTTACTTACAAATCTTTTGACTTCAAAAGATATTTTAGCTTTGATTTTAAGAGAAAATAAAAATATATCTTTTTGTAAACGAGGTCCTCTTAACAGAACTTATAAGCAATAATTTTTGCGTTGCATTCTTTGGAGGAGAAAAGTTAAATCTTGTATTTAATTTTATTAAGGGCACTTTTTCAGCGAGGTCCCCAATGCTGACCTCATTCTAAACACTGGTAATTTCGCCTCCTGTTTTCAGTTTAAGATAATAAAGGCACACGTAGGTTTGACAATAGATCGTAAATAACAGACACTAGTTTTTGTTGGGCAATAACTACGAGAAGAAACGATTCAAACGCAGGACGATACCTACCTGAAAACTAAACAGCACTATTGAATTTCTCCTGATGAACCATTATACGTCTTGCTCGGGTCAAAGATGCTTGCAAGGAAGTTCCGCGGCGGTACATTGTAAAGCTGACATTGTAGTGTTTTCATCAACCGTTGCTGATGGTTTTATGACAAGAAGGAGCAATATGGGTGGTTTGTAGTGGACACTGGGAACTACAAACCTTTAGTTTCATCGTTCCCAACTGAGCCATTCAGAGTAAAGCGTGACGATCTGATTGTGAAATGTCATGGTTATTTATCTATGAATAATTTTACGATAACGTTAGGTTACTTTGTACTTATTGCCCGGCTTTGTGATGTTTTTTTTATTAAGGACGGAAATATTACAGTTTTGTATTAATAACACTTGCACATAGAATAGACTTTTATTATTTTTGTTATGTGAATGCCTTGAGCCCAGTGAGACTATGCCATCCCCAATTTGGGTATGTTGTGAGACTGAAGGTAGTGAGGATGGAAAGGAGATGGGGAAGAGGAAGGCGGGGAGACCTGGCTATTCAGGTCACCAAAAACGGCTAAAGCTATTTGAAGCAACGTTTTAATTCTGAATGATTGTCTTACACCAGGGCGATACTGAGAGATTTTTCCAATCTGAAATGTGCCGCAAATATAGCTTGTATTCTTTTAAATTAATAAATTGTAAAATATCACGATTCAATCAATAAAAAATAAAAGGAAGTTAAGTCTATTGATCTGAAATTGACAAGTTATACATTCCTGAACGATAAGAAGCGTACTCTGCCTAAATTGTAACGATTTAGCGGCACACGTGAAATTGAAAACAACCACGTTTTCAGTACCTACCTACCTACCCGTATTAGTACCTACTCATATTGAATAAGTGCGCAACCAGTGTGACATTATAAATATATGTTTAAGTAGGTAAATAAACAAACACGTAACTTTTAGGTAGGTACCTACTACACTGATTAAAAAAAACTAATTCGCAGATAAATGTAATGAGAAAAAATACTAGGTAACGATTACGAGCGAGATTATGTTTGATTGAACATGTGCCAAGGACGAAAGGTGAGTTCCTTCAATTATCTACTGCATTCGTGATACGATAAATTGTAACTACGTGTGATAAATAGGTACCTGCCTGCAAAGAGAACTGCTGGTTACAGACCTACGAAAAATTGAAGATGATTATGACAGCGCCTATCAGGTGATTTTTCACGAATTAAAATATTAGCCAAATATTATTTATTATTATTCAGAATTGAAACCTTGCTCGAAATGGCTTCAGCCGTGTTTGGTGACCAGATCTGAATAGACAGCTACTCTCCCACCTTCCTCCTCCTTATCTCTTTCCCTTCCCGACTACCTTCTACTTCACAACATACCCCAATGTAAGATGCCATATTCTCAGTGGCTCCAGACTTCTTGTACAGTATTCACATAAAAACAAAAAAAATTATACTAAATTAACGAGTGACTTTTTTCAAAAGCCGAAAATAAGAAAAAGTGTTCACGTTGATACTCCCCGTTCTAATCTATAACTTGGTGGCACTTGCAACTTTCATCGTGCACTAATCGAAACGAAGAGACAATTCTTTTAGTCTTACAAAATTCGAACAATATTTCAGCATTCGACAAAAGATCATGTGTGTATACTACTAACAGAAAGAAAACAAAAAGAAATCTCCAAGGCCAGACATAATGCATATGTTTACGGCTAGATAATGCCACAGAAATTAAACCGACCCGCCATCGGCAAAAACGCAAACAAAAACACCAATTCGACCCAAAGATAAATTAAATTATCCAAAATTGCCGACTCTTCGGCCGTAGCAAAAAATGCAGACCACTTTTTTATGCTAGCTAATCTCAGAGGTCTCATCTTACCCCCGCTTTCTGCTCCTTGGTGCGACGGTGAAGGGCACTAAAACGATTTACCCATTGAAAGCCGATTGTGATAAATCAATTATGTCGTCGAATTGTGCTGCAAGTTGGTTGCATTTATTTCTGAATACAAAAGGCAGAAATTGGTCATGCCTAGCCATTGTTAGCATTAAGAAACAGCTTTTGGTACAGAGACAACTAGATAAGCCCCGCATCAGTAAGAATTCATGTGAATTGAACTGTCCACAATCAATAATTATAATAATAAGAATATTTGGATGATTTGTACAGCGCCGTTTTTGTGCAAAATCACCTCAAGGGCGCTGTAAAAATATATAATACATTTTTACAATGATCTATGTTATTACTAACTATATATTTAGATAAACAATTAGTTAATTAACAATTTAGATGCAGGATTTAGGACATAATTGGATTATTGGATATAATTGGACTTTCTGTCAGGAATGGTATATTTAATTAAATGGTATGACAGCTTAAAAAGGTAAGTTTTCATTTTAGACCTGAATTCTTTTAGACTTGTTATGGATCTTAGTTTCGGGGGAAGCTTATTCTAAGCCTTCGCCCCAGATGCTCTGAAAGCGCGATCACCAAACTTAGTATTTGGCTTGCGCTTAGGTTCCATCAGTCTGCCTACAGCTGTTGCTGATCTAAGATTAAGATTTAGTAGGTAATTTTTTTATTTAGAAATAATATTTTCATAGTTCATCCTTTTAAAATACATAACATGTTAAACATTTATAGTATTTTTTAAAAAATACATAGTAAATGGCATTAGAACAAAATAGAAAAAAATATGTTTTTTAGTATTTCTACACCAAGGAAGAGAAATGGCTCTAATGTATTGCCATTTTATTTTGTATTGTGTGATACAACATTAGAATTTTTCTGGAGCTAGTGGGCCAATAGTTACCCAGGGAAAGGGGATGTTGCAAGACCGAAGAAAATTGGAAAGGTGGTGAAGTACCAGGCCAATCCCTTCTGGTTTCTAAAATATCCATTTTTGTAGTGAGTAAAAATTCAACCTACATATCCAAACAAAATGTGAAAATAAAAATGTAAATGTCGCAACTGGGAATCGAACCCAGGATCTCTGATTACCGGGACAATGCGTCTAACCACTCGGCCATTGTGACCCAATTTTTTACGTCATTTACGTCAATCTTATATTTCAATTTCATAATTAACAATATTATCCTCAGCTAATTTCTCTTTTATAATTGTGTTACGCGCATATTCCGAAACTTTAGGGGACGGTCCTAATAATGTTATCAAACAAAGGAAGCTAAAAAAAGAAACAATTTGAATCTAGCTGTACAATTCACTTAGTTTGCGGATGGGTATATTTTTGGAAATCACGGAATACAATGGTAGGTATTTATGTGAACTCATCTTCTACTCAACAAAAGTTAGTGTATTAAGGGTATTATAAGATTTGTTTTTGGGGTATTATGCCGTGTTGCACTACCTTCTTCTTTAGCCAACGTTTCGGATAACACTGCAGTGCTGTCCAAAACGTTGGCTAAAGAAAGAGGTAGCGCAACACGGCATAATACCCCAAAAACAAATCACTATAATATTTTGGCCGTGAAAATCTCAAATCATACCAAACTATTTAGTGTAGGTATGTATTTGCGCCAAAAAAGCCGTATTTTTCGTTAAACCTATTTTATAGTTTCATTGTAGATATTTATCTATAACTTTTAGGTAATAACTATTCTACCTAATACTAATAGGCTGTAACCATAAATTTAGGTGTTCACGTGAAGAAAACAATTATTTTGCAGAAGATTTTGAAACAAAATTGTGAAAACAATATTTTTGCGTATTTTACACTAGGAATTAGAATAAGGTTAGTGGATACCTATGAGGAAACTATAGGACAATGAAAGTAGGTAACAGAAGAAGTATCACTGCGTAAGTAGATACGTAATAGGTATATACTGTTTTAATGTATTGTTATATCGAACATAACACTGCTCGTGGTGCTTATCCCTGTGAAAGGCCTAACTTCTTCCAGACGAAGCACGAATCTACTTTTTATTCAGATGCAAATGACGCTGTATCGCATTTATATAAAGTACAAAGGGAACGACATCCATCACCGGACACAGTGATTATAAAAATCAGAAAATTAATACACTTACTTCGACTTCCTCGGTTCTGGACAAGCATCGTTTTTAAAATGAAAAATTCTCTCAATATCGCCCTCATGAGAGGTCACCATAAAAAACTAAACCTTTTTTAATATTAGTCTCGGCACGTTTATTGAACACATCAGAATATTCTTGTAGCTTTAATCCTATGAGATTTCCACAATTCCGCTGGCTTCATACAGGTGAAGCTCTTGTAATGAAGTAATCTTGATTTGATTATATAGTTTCAGTGTAATTCCCATAAAAATACACACTGGGTGGGGCTTTAACTATATAACTATGTTTAGCAGCAAGATCTGAGTGATTGATTTGTGATTTTAAATACATTATAGTGATTCATTTTTGTGGTATTATGCCGTGTTGCGCTACCTACTTCTTCATCCAACGTTTCGGACAGCATTACAGTGTCCATCTTAAGGGCAGATGTGTAAACCCAATGTAATAAATGTTGGCAAAAGAAGGAGGCAGTGAAACACGGTATAATATCCCAAAAATAAATCACTGTAACATTGTAATCATTCAAAAACATTGCGGCTAAAAATATGGAAAAAATTAGTAGAAGATAATATTATTAACTCTGTTATATGAGGTCGACAGAAATGACGAAACAATACTACTTAATTAATTAATTTACTGGACAATTTGTATAGCGACGCTTTTGTGAGATATCACCTCAGGGGCGCTTTACAGTTGATGCAGGTATTACAAAAAATATAAATATTACAAAAATAAAGTGAAGTTAAGTTAAGTAAAATAAAGAACAGGAACAGGTGACACAAAGATAAAAGATGTATAATCTGCAGCAAGAATTCTAGGTGGTGAAGAAACTGGACCAGCTGCAGCAGCGAGAGAGTATACCGCGTCCAGTACTATCTTATACTATCTTGTTCTTCAATGGTTTTTATACCTATATCTTATCCTTTCTTCTTTCTCTCTATAACACCTATCCGGCACACAAAATTCCCAAAATAAGAGTGTCAAGTTTCCAAGGGCTCTAGGTAATGAAACTTTTTGTTTTAATTTCCCAAAACATCATTGATGAAAATGAAAAGGTAAACAAAAAACTGCAGTGTCCGCTGTAAGTATTACCCCTGCATACAGGTAGTTAAAGTACAACCTCCGAGGCCTGGAAGTTTATCAAAGCCTTTCACATAGGGTCAATGACAAAATGAATAGGCGATATTAATCACGCGTCTCGTCAAATATGTCCATCTTCTGTTGTGCCCTATTGTGACAGGGTTCTCTTCTGGAATATTCTATTCTTGGTCCAGAATAATATTATATTCAATATCGTCAGTCCGGAGCCAGATCGGTTGATTATCTGACGACATTATTTATTCAGAGGAGAGAATGAATGATGTACTAAATATCTGAATATTTAAGAATCGGGTGACCATAAAAATGCCTGCTTTAATGTAAGATAAGTATGTTTGAAATCACTGCCTCCATCAGTGCATCACAAATACCTATAGGACTATGCACATGCATGCATTAAATATACGACAGGTACCGCGAGGGTTTTAGCATTTCGTTGGCACTCTAACAATGGTACTTTTTTAATGCTCCAGACATAAAATAGGTCTTAGGTGTGTTTTCAATGCACAAGTTTTAAAATTTTCAATAATAAATTGTTTTTAACCGGTTTACCAATAATTTGAAGATATTCTTAATAAATCAGCAATACTCATTTGTCTCCGTGTAGTTATTGGGTTCCAAAAATATTAGCAATTTATTTGAGATAATTGCATCAAATAAAAATAATGCCTTCAAAAATGATCCCTGAGGCGTATGTGTAATAAAACCATGTATGATCGTGTGAGGAATGTGGAGATCAAAGAGTGCAAGGCTGATGTAAGCGTAATGAGTAAGATCAAGAAAGGGACGCTTAGATGGTTTGGGCATGTAGAGCGAATGAGCGTAGAAAGGAGTGTAAGGATAATATGCGATGCAAATGTGAATGTTAGCAGAAGTTGGGGACGCCCGAGAAAGACATGGCACGATCAAGTGAATCAGATACTTGAGTCGGGCCATGTCAAGAGTCAGAATAATAGGAGAGTTTGTATGAGACGATGTATGAATGTAAATGAGGCAAGGAGTGTGTGCCAAGACCGAGTTGTTTGAGGGTCTGTCCTCTCTGCCTACCCCTGCGGGGAAACGGCGTGATGGTTAGTTAGTTAGTTATTTAGTGTATTCCTTTCTTTTAAAATCATCAAAAATCATTGAATTGGCATTGAGACGTGATTCCACGGAAGACATAACATATAGTGACAGTGGAGAAGGTTGTAGGTAGGTAATAATAAACAAATAAATACAAATTTGCCTAAGCATCACTATGCAGTTTTAATCTAAAATGTACTCGACCGTTATGCATTTCGTCTGTCAGTAAATTTGTTTGTACGTTCCGTTTCCGGTACAATATGGTAGCTGTTTTGATGGTTCAGTTAAGATTTTTTTTTCAAATGTGAAATCATCGTGTTAATTTGGGCTTACTTATTCACATTTTTTCAATACTATGGTACCTACCTTTATTCTACCTGAAGAAAGTTTGAAAAAAGGATTATCTTTAAGATAGTAATCTTTCTTTGGATAAATTGTATGATGTCTATTGTAACGTTTTTTAAAGTTATATTAAGTAAATTACGGTTTTTAATTAAGTAGGTAAGTGGTCGACTGTTTGCAGAACTATTGGTCCATTTATAATATTATCTGCCCGTTAGGGCTTTTACATATATTTTATATAATAATATAGTGTATCAGTAATCATGGAGAAAATTTAGCTGGTACAAATATGCAAAACCTATGCGTGATGCAAAAGCAATTATTAAATAGGTACGATATTATAGCCTTCTTGTATCTATATTCGGTGCAGTCAAACACATCTACTATTTCTGAAAAAATATTAACGAAAGTAGAAAGATTATTACAGTTCGATCGAACCATTTGGACAAATATTATTTTAGCCACTGACTGCTATGCGTGAGTCACACATAACTACACAAGGAAAATTGAACTTGGTAAGTTTGTACAAACAATAAGAAGAAATACAATTAAAATTTTATTGTTCGAGTAAAATGAATACAATAACCATGCAGGAAAAGCACGACTAGAATCGGTGCTCTGTGTCACAAATAACCGCAGGAGAATGCAAGTACTAGGTTGCAACAATATAAACAATATAACAAAAGGAGTATGCTAACAGTTGCAATAATAGAAATACAAAGATCGATATATCATCTCTATATACGACGTTCGTAAAATTCGGTCGAATAATTCTGCCCACCAATGAGTAATTTAAAACCAAACTCCCCAATTGATTACATTGCCACGCTTCGAAAGCATAATATCTTGGGAGACAAAGTTGGTCCTTGCAGACCACGAAAAGATAAAGAGCAATGCCTCTAGCAATCTTTTGACTCCGAAATAATGCACTTTCTTTCTCATAAATGTTTTCGTAACCAATTTTTTGGAACCAATAATATTCGGTTCGGTGCATAGACATATGAATATTAGTAGACCTGCCCTAAGTGATTAAAAGCGTATTATCCCCACTCCCCATACCGGTTCCATTGGAGCCGGCTGGGCTCGCGTATGGCCTCAAGTGAAATTTGAAAACGTGACGTCATCATTCTTGTGCGAACTATGGTCGAGGCATCATCGGTTCATTTTACGAAATAACACGGCAAAATGTTGACTTGTGATATGAAAACTTGTAAAAGTAGATGTGAAAAAGAGAATAAACCCAATTGTCGTATTACATTCCATAAGTAAGCATTATTTTACTTTATTTTAAGCTTATTCACACCGTATTATATGGATCAGTTTTAGAAACATATACTATCACATCACAATGTAGCGATTCTCAAGTGTGCTCATCGTTGTTTACTGGGGTAAGTAAATTATGAAACATTTGTAAAAGTGTCTTAACTAAATACTCTGAAACTAACTAAGACTCTGAAAATAGAAGCTGCCTTACTTTGCCGAATTTGGACTTCGCAAATTAGTTCATAACGTGGCGAGTAATTTGCGCTCCCATGTAAAAATGTCTATTCATTCAAAAGCAGATTTTACTTTTAAGAACTAAATGGTGATATTATAATGCGAGATGCCTATTTACTGTCAGATTGGTTTATTGACGAATCACAGTCAGCTTAACCCCCTTCGTTCTTCAACAGTTGATTTTACCCCTCGCCATTATCTTCTCGTCTATTAATTCCTATGTTAATTCCTATGTCTGTGGTTCGGTGTAATTTTTAACATCCACATGCCCTGGCTAGACTTTGTTGGTCGATGGATACAAATTATTAATTTCATTTTTCAAGTAAATCAGATGAGAGTTATGAGTAGAAATCGGAAAAAATGCAATGTAGATTATTTTGCATTTTTGCACTTTTTCACCGTTTTTTGTACAGCATGTATTTTTTAAACGATTATTGCAACTTGTGCATTTTACTGCTATAAAACGGCAGTTTCCCATTCTAAACTTCCTTGGTAACTGTAAAAAAGGTATGTATTTCTAAAAGCTAATGATAAAAGAAAAATATTTGGAAATTACATCTGTGCATGAATCACTTCGAATGGTAGACAAACATATTTTTCTAAATGCCTTCAGAAAAATTACATCTTTGGAAGAATGTAGGATATAACGTGTTTCCTATTATTTAGACAAATATTACAAAATAATAACTTTAATGCAGGAAAAAATAAAAATACATCTATTAATTATCAACCAAGCATTAATTCTCCAGCGATTATTGCTAACTCGGGCAATAATATCGACTATATTAATTTATTTTTAGGTATATATAAATATATACCCGTTATAGTAGTTTCCAAAAATATGAATAAACAAAAATTATTAAAATAATAACTGAACAAGGCAACAACAATATAAAAATGTACTGTAAATATATATGTTTAAAAAACACTGTTATGAGTCACCAATAACAAAGGAAGATAATTTATTTGTACTTTATGTGTAGCTAGGTATTGGTGATACATTACCTAATTAAGTACTACATATATCTATTAGATATTGCATAATAGAGGAAGATTCCAATAATCTAACCAAAATGGAGCAAAAACCGTCTCAGGTTGTCTCACAGTACTTAGTAATAACTAGGTTGTCTAAAGTATTTGGTACTTGGTAATAACAGAACTTGAATATGAACTTTGAAATTTGAAGAATTTTTAAAATTCTGTTGAAAAATCCGTCCTATGAAAACAATTTTTATGAAGTCAATGTATCGTCCTATGAAGCCAATAACAATGGAAGCATGCAAAATACCTATATATTGCACTAATTAATGTTACGAAAATCACTAAGCCACCAATAACTAACTATAGGAGAAATAGACAAATGGATCGAAGAGACCCTAAACAAATATTTTTTGCCAATAAAGGAAACTTGAAAAAAATATTCAAAATAGAATAATGAGATGTATATAGGAAAGGCAAATATACAAAGGTTTGATCAAATGGGAGAGGGGCTGAGTTAGATTTCATTAGAAAAGAGACTGCAATACAATGTGTTAATTGAGTAAATGCTTAAATACTCAATTTACAATAAAAAATGGGCATTTTGTATTTCCAAATAGTGAGATTCCCCATAAAATTTGAAAGAAATACCAGAACAATACGCAAAGTGAATCACTAACAAAACACAACAGTAAATAAAGTAGGTCGGTACGAGGTAAAATATACAGGTGTAAATAATGTTGTATAAGCCCGTAGTGTGTTTATCGGCTGTCACAGTGTTACCGCATCTCCCATAGCAACGGAAGGACCAGTTAGATGAGTCACTACCAGGAAATTTCAGTTGTGTTGGTTCTGTTTGTCTGGTGCGTCATCCCCTACGAGAGATGGAGACTCACCGCTAAGGTGTTCTCGGTATCGCACCTCCGTTATCTGACCGTTACAACTCTGAATATATTATAAACTTGTTTTCTAATTAATTTTAGTTTCTTATATTTTATCCTGCTTGTTTTGAGTAATTTATTATAAAACGGGAATAAAAGCGACACAAAATCGATCGACTAACAATGATAAAAGTTATTACATTTTAAAAACACTTGATTTACTTGCAACAGTAAAGAAAAAATTATGGTTTTTTGTTCGCCCAATTTTAAATACCTTTTCGAAATCTTATTCTAAAATTAAACATTTTTTTAATATGCGGAACCAACAATGTGGTGTCATATCTTAAGTTTGGTAATTTCAAAATCTTCGTAGCCCATATTGCTAACTAAAAATAGTTAAAAGGAAGACACGAGCCAAAAATATAGGTATATTCTTAGTGTGCCTTGTATCACCAATATAGGTAATAGATATAAAAATCGCTTGGCAAACAGAGAATTTTATTGCATAAGTAGTTTTTGTTCAGGATGTGTAAAAATTTATAAGAAATCAAAAAGGTAATCCAGGAAAACTGTCACAGATAATCTTAACTATAAAATAAATTATCCCACTTCCCGACATCTGAAACTTTGCAGATAGACGACTCCTTATCGATGACAAATTATTCTATCAACTATTTATTCTGTCATTCTATCATTGGTGGGAATCAATCACGCATACATACGCGGACATGTACGCGTTTCTCTGAAATCAGATGATATTGCAGCAGTTAATATACGAAATAAATGTCGGTCCTAACCAATTGGGATTTGGCTCCGTTGTTAGCGCAATGAACTGCAGTCCATGGGGAAGAAGGTTCAATCCTCAGTAAAACCAAAAAAACGTAAATATATTCTTAAATACATCTATTAATAAAACAAACTAGCCATACCCCGCCAGTGTTGCTGTAGCTGAGTCTGTCTATGCAGATAGAAAAAACTATAGTAGTATTATTAAAAAAAAACTGTTTTTGCCTCTCAAAGGTGACAACTACAAAATATAAAAAATACACGCGTATTCGGATTTGAACACGGTTGTGTCAAAATTTCAAAGCAACCGGTGAAGAAAATTCTGAGATTTAAGATTTTTAACAAACATTTTTATTTTTGTTTTAAATATTTTACGGGTTTTTTTTTGGTATTTTACTCTTATATTTTTATAAAGTAATTATTTTAAAGTCTAGATTTGAAAAGATTTAAACATTATTTTCGATTGATACTTTTCTTTCACACATTATAAATACATCGCTTACCTTCTATAATATATCACACTCATACGTTGGTACTTAAGTCCGCACAAGAAAATTATATTGTTAATGATTAAGCTGTTGCAGTTTTACTGTCTGCATGCATTTTTTAGATGCGGCAACTTTCTCTGATGCTTTATATTTAACCGGACTCTTAAAAATAAATTGTGCCGCGCTTAGTCATATTCGATTTTAAAACCAGTTGTTCCTTTTAAAAAAAAAAACTCAGTTGTTTTTAGTCCGTTTTACAATTCCTTATTTGGATATGATATTTTGTTTACCGGATGATGCAATAGGTGAATAGTTGATAGGTGGCAGTGAGGATATAAGTAGGTACCTAAACCTAATAAACATTTGTGGTGAAGAATTAGTTGTTTATTCAGGTGTTTTTATAACAGTGCAGTATCTACCTACCTCTTGTAAATTGTAACGTGAGAAATTTGAGTACCTACCTATTCCTGCTATTCACCTACAATAAATGAGCGAAATTTTTATTGTAATTAGATAGGTCTGTTTTCTTGCGTCACTTGTTGAAGTAAGTGCACGCTTTATTATTGAGTAGAAATAAAAATACCAATGTAAATGGCCTAGATACTAATAAAAATCACATAATTGAAAAATAAAAATTTCGTATTTCACATCAAATCCCCGCGGGTCACCGCAGACACTCTTCTTTATATGAATAGATTTATAGATGTATGGATAGACAGAAGATATATATAGGAATTTTAATTAAGTGAAAGTAAATAAAAATGAATAATACTGAGTGTAGTCTTGAATAAGGAAAAAAAACAGGTTGTTTCTGACGCCTAGCTTTCAGGTAGACAAAGAATCTCGAAGAGCCTCGGATGATTCACCAGAATAATATAATATTACTATATTATCACTACTAATAGTGACTTAACCACAATACGAACCCAATACAATAAGACTATTTACTATATGATTAGTATTACTTATTTATTTTTCTTCACCCTTTTTATGTGGATAGGCAATGAAATTAAACTACAAACATTTTTATTACAACACAAACTTATCTGGACCAGAAGCAAAGCAAGCCGAAGAATACGAACATTTTTCAAAAGGTAGTTGAATTATTTTTATTAAGGCTTCGTAGTAAGCGTTCAAAAAGAGAAGAAATATGGTTTGAAGGAGATGTTTGTAAATAGAACTGTAAGAGATTATAATTAAAATCATGATGAATAAAGGACGACTTATTTAAAATATACTAAAAATCTATGAAAAATGTCTTGAGTAGGCGACACATTACGTTACACGTATCATGGCTTATATTTCATCATATCGCTCGCAATACACTACCAATGGGATTGTATGGCGAGCGATATGCTAAAATAGACCAAGCCACGAAAATATGGCGCGCTTATAGCGTGGTCTGTCACAGGCCTTAAGTAGCACAAAGAAACACTGTGATTTTTTTATGCATATAACATGTTGAATAATAGAACCAAATAATTTTTTTTGTAATTCTCGGAGCATGCTTTGCGATTTTTTTCTATCGAGGGAATTTAATATAATTACTTTTTTAGCTCTGCCAATGTACAGAGATTGAGGTGGTTTTGCACAAAAACGGCGCTATACAAGGCATCAAAATATTATTATTATTGTTATGTTAGTAATAGAATTATTAAAAATAACATATATATATATATTTAATAATTCTATTTTTGAAACTGACAAACTTGGTGGAAATCCATTATAATAAAACAAATATTAAACTTTTTTCCACTTTAATTTGATTGACCGTAACCGGTTTCAGCTCGTTAAAGCCATCTTCAGACTGGTACTAATTATTCTTAGTCTACGGTTTATGTACATAACATATGGGGGAAGGAGAGGGGTGGTCTACAAGGGTTTTTAATCAATTATATTATTTTAATAAAATTCAATGTAATTAATATATTGATTAAAAGACCCTTGTACACCACCCCTCTCCCTCCCCCATATTTTATGTACATAAACCGTAGACTAAGAATAATTAGTACCAGTCTGAAGATGGCTTTAACGAGCTGAAACCGGTTACGGTCAGTAAAATTAATGTGGAAAAAAGTTTCATATTTGTTTTATAATAATATATATATTTTTTAGGAGCTTACAAACTTAAAGTGACCAAGTAAAGAATGTTATAAATCGGTAGAAATTCTAAATGCGATGTCTTAACACCTTCTGCCTATTTTATTCAACACATTTACGTCGAAATTTTTAAAGTCGCAAAAATATGCATAACTATATCCACTTCCTATTGATTTTATTTATGCTGATGCGGTTAATGCGGTAGATTAATTTAATAAGAATGTCTCGTGTATGGATATATTATTTGTATTATTAGACCTTGCCAAATTTAACTTTTGTTTTTTGTTTTGCTTTTTATAAGGTATGTATGTAACTACAAACCTAGCAAAAAAGTTCGGGGTGATTACCTACATAGGTACCTGCCTACGTAGATAGATATGAGATTTAAAAAAAAATAATGTTTAAAATAAAAATAAAAATAAATTATTCAAAATTAAGGTAGGTACATACCTATAGATTTTATTTACTTACTTCGTTACAGCAACGTGGGAAAAATAAATCAGGAAACACAGCTTACCTGAAAAAAATAAGAAAAACTTCGTTAGCTATCATAAAATTTACTTTAAATAAAATAATATACATTAACGAACGGAAAGGTATAAATTCTCTTTTCTAAATTTATTTGTTGGAGAACGGCTGTTAAATAGTATGCCATCAATAATATTTCATGTGACATTTTCAAATTCATGTAGGTTGTTTCGTTCACGTGTTTGGAAAAGTACTAAACATACTAATTTCGGTTTTAAGTGAATGAGTAAGTAATTAATGTGAATATTCCCGCGTAATGAACATTATTCAGGTTCAATGAACTTTCAATTTTCAAAATAAGAACTACGTTTCATATCAGACAAACGATAAAGTAGGTACCAAGTTGGTAACTTAACTACTATTAACATTATTTTATACGTTAATAATTCTATTCGAAATGCGGGTTCATTGGTTTATTAAAATTTTTGAAGGATGAATACATATCGTATTTTTAAAGTTTACTATCATTAGATAGGTAATTTTTTTTTGAAAGTCATAATTATTTCTGCTTCACAATTACAATTATAATTAAATACATATATGTATCACGTGATTTTTCAAGTAGTTGCGCTAGTCCATATATAAAAAGATTATTGTATTCTTTATTCAAAGCTTTGATACAACACATAAATACAAATGTAGCGAAAAAGCCCACAACACGCCTTTGCGCGGGTATAAAAATAATATTGGATAATTTGCATAGCGCCGCTTTCGTGAGATATCACCTCAGGGGCGCTTTGCAGTTGATGCAGGTATTATAAAAAAAAAATATTACAAAAAAGTGAATTAAAATGAAGATCAGGAACAGGTGACACGAAGATAGAAGATGGAGACTCTGCAGCAAGAATCCTAGGTGGTGAAGAAACTGTACCAGCTGCTGCAGCGAGAGAGTCCACCAACAGTGCCAACACGAGGTTCATCATCCGTCCAGGTATGTGTCTGCTGCTAATAAAGCGCTGACACCATATCCTCACGTAGATACCAGACCTTGGCAGCACCGCTGTGACGTTCAACAAAGATAGAAGATGGAGACTCTGCAGTAGAGTCTACCGCGTCCAGGTATGTGTCTGCTGCTAATAAAGAGCTGACACACCATCCTCTCACAGATACCAGACCTTGGCAGCACCGCTGTGACGTTCGACGAAGATATAATATGGAGACTCTAGTGGTTATTATAAAATTTCTATATTCAAAGTATAAATTTAGGTGTAAATACTGATATTCACACATTCTGTAATGATACGAGTATCACTCTTTTTACGGGATCATTTATTAATCTCTTAAAATTTTTGGTAATCGTTTTTTTCATATGTAACGCATGAATTAACAGATTTCCCTATAAACTTTTAATACATTATCATGATGTCGGAAAACGTGTTCGAACACGAACCAATTTTTTTATTCATTTTATTTTTATTATTTTTTTTTGATAAATTAATGTTTTTAAGACAAGATTTTATTTATGCATAGCACAAAGGATAGCAATTATTTTTATAGGCAATAATTGTTCGCCTGAAACACTCATCCACATTGAAAAACTCTCCTGATAAAAAATACATGACGCCAACGGGACTCGAACCCGTGTCCATTCGATTTCCGGTCGAAAGCTCTGACCACTGAGCTATGGAGGCTTATCTCTTACCCGCGAAATTATTCAATATATGCTAGTGTTTCATTCAACAATTACTGCTTGTTACATTTTTTTTTCACCTGAGAACAACCAACTTTATTTTATATGAAAAAGAAAATTTTTATATAAACATTTTATTTTTGTTTCTAGCCGTCACAAGAGATGTGCAATTGAACATAAATGTATTAAATGTAGTAAAAATACTTCATTTTTATAATTTAAATATTAACAATTAGAACTATTTAATAATTATTATTTCTTACGTCAGGTTAAATCACACTCAAGGCCAGTTTACCATATATAGGGATATTTCCATAAGTTAATGCAAAATAATGCATCTCCGTATTACATAAATGTGATCCGTATTTTATGCATAAACAAATGTTGTTATTTTATGCACATCAATATACGAACAGAATGCCAACAATAAATCGTTTATAATAAATAAATTGTGTATTTATAAATAAATATCTTGTTTTGCAATTGACTGAGAAATTAATTAGCACGCTTTTTTAGAAATCAATTCATAAATTTTAAACAACTTAAACTTAATTTAAAGAAGGATGTAAAAATAATTAATAATAGGTAATTACTATTAGAAATTAGCAATATGTAAATTAAAATGTAAGTTTATATAAGACCCTGTGAAGTGCAACTATTTTAAGTTAAATGAATAAATAAAAAAACAATCTAAAAGTTAATTATGATTTATTTTCGATTGAAGATTTTCACGGCCAAAAATATTTTTGTTATTTATTTTTGGGGTGTTATGCCGTGTTGCGATAACTCCTTCTTTAGCCAACGTTTTTATTATTTACTTACAATTTATTATTATTTACATTACTTTCTTTTATTTATTATCATTTACCTGTTAATATTTACGTATTTGTATTTTCATTTATTTATTGTTGATAATAACAAATAATTATAAGCATTAATGCTAGCCTTAAATATCCATACAAATTGAAAATACCTCCCGAGTAAAAATTTATGCCGCCGACCGGAATTATTCATTTTTACTCGGGAGATATTTTCAATTTGTATGGATATTTCAGGCAAGTAATAAATGCTTATTAAAATTTGTTATCCTTTGTGCTATGCATAAAAACCTTGTTTTATAAACATAAGTTTATCATAAAAAAATAACTGTTGATAATTATTGAAACTATCCCTCTTATATATCAATATGGTCACACATTAGTTGTGGCTGATAAGCCATCACTGTTACTTTGTAATACTTATTTAATAAGTAGAATGAAATTATAATAATTTATTAATAATTTTTTAGGTTTATGTTTTCTATATTTATATTTGTGTTTTGTATTTGAATTTGACAGAACCAATGTTTAATACAAAAAAAAACAAGTAATATTTTATAGTCCGGAGTATGGCACCAAACTAACATAAAATATCTAAAACTGCAAATAAAATTGTCCTACGTAAAACGGGAATAAGTCATAATTCCGATTTCCGCATAAGGTCGCGCCATTGTGCAAGAAACCAGTTGTTAAGTCAATTATGTACATGTGGCTGGAGTGGTGATAAAATTATCCTTCAATTATAAATTATTATCAATCCTCGCGGAGATAATAGCTACTGGCCACATACTAAACAAGTAAACAAAGAAAAGCGTTTAAGTTGCGCACACAGCCGTGTTTATCTTCATAATGCATTCGTGCGCTTCAGGGTTGCTAAACTTTTCCATTATTATTTAGTCAATTAACTAAAACATTGACTGCGTAATCATTTAATGAAGTCGATATCCTCAAGGCTTATACTGGTTGTAATAGCATTGGTATAATAGTGTTATAGTTACATTACCGATTTTTCTACGAATGCATTATTTAAGAATTATCATTGGAATAAACTTTAAAACATTCAATGTTCAAGCAAATGATTTATCAGACGATCGTTCCAAACATGGGGTCTTTGGTTTTTGGTAACTAAACGTTTAAAAGTCGTCATAAAGGATTTGTTGTAGAATTTGCTTTTATGAACATGCCCAATTTCTTGTTTTAATTAACGAAAATCTTACTACTCAATTATTCCAATTTCAATTATTTGCCAAAATCGTCTCGTAAAAACAGAAAAGCACGATTCGAAAGTTTTATTTCAGAACAAGGTCCAGCTCAGTGCAAGGAGAATGGTGCAACTGCAAATGCTCAGTTCAAATCGGAGACACCCGACAAAGACATGGTATGATCAAATTAACAAAATACCTGAGTGGGGTCATGTCGAGAGTCAAAATAAGAGAAGGGTGTATATGAAACGATAGTTATTTAAGCTCGTAATAACTGAAATCGATAATATAGGCAGTAAGTATATTATTTTTTTTATATTTATACCTACTAGGGTAGACCGAGGCTATTCGGATCAGGTGAGTTATTCGGATCAAGCTAAGCAATATGGATATATCTCGGCTATTGTAACCAAATGACAATGAAAGAATTTAGACATAGTGTCCCCATCTACCGTATGTCATAATAGTAAAATTATCGATATTACAGATTGCGTGGGTTGACTGCTAAAAATCGATATGTGTGAAGATCGTACAAGTTACGTCTCAAATAAATGCCTGATGTAATATTGTTCTCTGCGTTCTTAGTGTTTTTTTCTGAAAAGGTTAGCTATTTAGTCATGTTCATATGTTATATATTTATCAATCAAATGCACAGTAAACAGAATTAAAGCGCAATAAATTGCATTTTGTATGTTTTTGTACTTTATTTTGAGTAAATATCATATTGATAAATGTGAGGTTAAACGGACCGACGGTGGGGGGGCTATTTGGATCATATTTTAGTGCTTTTAAAATTCGATGCGTTTATTGTTTTATATTTTTATTTGAAACAGATGGTGCACAATTATGTGAAAAAGACAATTAATCAATTATGGTCGAAAATTGCAATGGGTGAAGCCATTAGGAAAGTAAAATCCGGTGAAATGGGATTACGCAGTGCTGTTGTGAGTTACGGAATCCCATACACGACATTACAAGACATACGACTTCAATCACCGGGATCATCTCTAATCCAGGAGCAAGACCTGCAATAGATATTGAATCTGAAAAACAGTTTGCGGAAAGGTTGGTTTATTTATCTAAACGTGGATTCGGCATTACTCCAAAAATGGTCAGGAAATACGCTTTTGATTATTGTAATCGTCTTGGTAATCAAGCTCAACGAAGATTTAATTCAGATGTTGGAATGGCAGGTCAAGATTGGTATCATCGTTTTCTTGCGCGTCATCCATACCTCTCCATAAGAAAACCAGAAGGACTATCTCGAGCAAGGATTAACGGAATGGATCCAGACAAAATTTCAAATTTTTATGACACACTGAAAAAGGTAATAAGAGACTGTCAATTACAAGGAAGGCCAGAATGCACTTATAATATGGACGAAACCGGCATGCCCCTAAATAATCGTCCACCGAATATTTTTGCTGAAAAGAGAAGTCGTGAAGTGGTATCAATGACAATTGTCGAGCGAGTTCAAAATATAACTGTTTTGGCTTATATGAATGCAGTTGGATCATTCATACCTCCATTTGTCTTGTATAAAGGTAAACGTAAGAAGGATGAATTAATGATTGAAATGTCACCAAAAACCGCTAAAAATTACAGTTCAAGGGAAAAGGTACCCCGGGACTTAAAGTTAAAAAATCTTCCATAATGGGCTTTAAGAAAGTGGTTTTGCATTTATTGCAATGAAGAGGATGTACAAACATCCTCCAAAGAAAGATTGGATTCAATGTTCTTCTTGCGAAGAATGGTGCCACAAAAAATGTTACGTCAAGAAAGTGTTTAATAAAGTTTTTATTTGTGCGGTGTGTAAGCCAATAAGAGTGTAATAAGTGTCATGATACTTTCATATAAGTTATGGGTTCTAAAACCTATTTTTGGTTTTTGTTTTTCTTTCATACTTAACTATTTTTTCGGGTTTGATCCGAGTAGCCCCACCACTGATCCGAATCACCACATATATATGTGGTGATTCGGATCGGTGGAGAGGTCTACAGTAATGGTCATATGTTTTTTTTAAAATACTTTATGTTATCATCATTAAAATTAAAACATATAAAAATGTCAAATGCTTAATATTAAATAAATAAAAATTTCGAAAATGCATTAGTTTTAATTTTTTTCAAGAAAACATAAAAAATGATCCGAATAGCCTCGGTCTACCCTATTGCACTAATGCATGCGTTCACTTATATCAACATTATTTTGTAGGTACATTTCACAACATTGTGTTTGTAAATTTTCACTAAATTTAACTTAGAACACGGACTCATTAATTGAATGATTTCTTTCAATTTATTTTATAAACAAAACATATAATAAAACAAAACAAAAAAAATAACTTTAAATTTTGATGTTTTTATGTCAAATATTCTTCCTTGTCCAACATCTGTATGTAGGTCTATTTATGTTCTTTTGTTCTACCAAATATGTATGTATTATGCAATGCAACCAGCAATTACCAGTCTTTATGTTTTAAACCTTTGTTATTAAGTACACGTATCTTTTATTTTATTACTTTTATTATTTTGATATGTTTGGTAATCAACTCTTTAGGTTTTAATCTAATTGTCTCCTCTATTCCAAATCTCATCACTTCTGGTTCGTTAAAAAAATATATTTAAAATTCAAACTTTTTACCGGTATTTTAATTTTTTTTATATTAGGTTCGTCTTCATGAATAAATTAATCTCTAAGTTTGAATATTTTTAAGTCAGCCAAAACGATCGCAATCCGAGCGGTAGAAGCGGGAGGGTGCGTGAAGTCATCCGTGCGCTGAACGTCCTGTGGTTAGTGCATTTTGTATTAACATAAAATAAATTTATCAATGTTTACCAGTCTAACTAAATAAAGGGTATTTGTTTATTTTTAAAAATTAATTGTTAACGTTAGAATTTGTTGTTCTCGCCAAAACTTCCCTAGACAAAGCCTGAAAACTGAAGTCTACCGGGTATCATCGATGTACCTACGTAGCGACAGTACGGCAGGTTCTCGCCAGCGGGATTATTTATTGTCTTTGCTTTTACGTAAATTTGAAATAAGTTCCTACATACTCATTTTTAGAAAAACTTTAAATCGGCATGTAGGTGATTTTAGTCGCGGTCGCGCTATTTGTTTGAGTTACATTATATTACGGAATCATTGACCAAGTATAATATTATATCAATGTAAAGAATAGCTTCAATTTTACCGCTTTGAATTTGACAAAACCTTCTAAAATGTCAGCAGATACTAATATGTAAGTTAAAACAATCGTTAAAACTAAAAAGATAACGACAATTCATCTCAAAAACTCAGTTCAACATACCTAAACAAATCAAAACTGTATAGCGACCTCTCCTTATTATAAAAGTACGCATGTAAAACAAGAGATGTTTAATTTCACAAACTTAATATGGAGTACATTTGATATCAGATTCATGGAATCATGGAGCTTTTACAAAATAAAGCTTTTAAATCATTTTTCAAGATCGGTTTATTAATTTTGAGAGAAAAACTTTAGAAATATACTTATAAGTGTATTCAGAATCGGTGTTTTTTTATCTACATGAATAGATTTTTTAAAAGCCAAAACATTTTTTACTCAAATTCCTTATTCGACTCCAATCTTCCATATAATTAGATATATCAAAACTGCTTGAGAAAATCGTTGCCAAACAATTAGTGGGGTACTTGAACTCCGCTGGTCTGTTTGCCAAAAATCAATCCGCTTATCGACGGTTTCATTCAACGGAAACTGTTCTTTTGCGGGTTGTTTCAGACTTGATCATCGGGATGGAAGCAGGTAAGTTGGGTTTGATATCTGTTCTTGACATGAGTGCGGCATTTGACACAGTAGATCATAGTATTTTACTAAATGTGCTTGAAACCGAATTTGGCGTTCGAGGTGATGCACTCCAATGGATGACATCGTACCTGTCTGGACGAGTAGCCTCAGTAACTTTCAATAAATGTACATCACCTGAAACTCCCATAGAATTTGGAGTTCCCTAGGGTTCTGTCCTAGGCCCCATTCTCTTCATTCTCTATACGAATCGTCTTGAACGACTAATTCACTCAGCTGGCTTTGAATCACAAGGCTACGCAGATGATCGTTTGATTTTCAAGTTTTGTTCTCCGGACGAAAAAGACGTCCTTAAAAACGAGGTGGTTAGCCTCATTAACACAATCTCAAGTTGGATGTCTGTCAATAAACTTAAACTAAATCCCACAAAGACAGAATTTATGTGGATAGCTTCCCCTGGAAGGCAAGCTCTCCTTGACTTCAGTCCAATCCGTATTCAGGATACGGATATAATCCCTTCTGCAGAAATAAAATTTCTAGGTTTCACTATGGACAATATTCTTTCTCTTGAATCGCAAATTTCAAAAGCTGTGAGTCATGGTTTTTTCCATTTAAGTCAGATAAAATCAATCAGGAGATGCCTTCCCTCTGATGGAGCAAAGTCACTCATAAATTCGTTCGTCGTCTCACGTATGGACTATTGCAATAGTGCATATGCCGGCCTACCTCAGAAACAAATCAATAGAATCCAGTCAGTTTTTAATGCTGCGGCAAGAATGATTTTTGGTGAATCTAAGTTTTGTCGTATAACCCCACTTCTAAGGGATCGCTTTCATGGCTTCGATGCCCTGAAAGAATAGAGTTTAAGATCTGCTTAATGACCTTCAAAGCATTGCAAGGAATGGCGCCAGCATATATATCGGAACTATGTATCCGACAAAACTTAAGCAATAGACAGCTTACTCTAAGGTCAGCAGATCTAGATGTTAGTAATCGTCTAATCGAACTTTCTAGGTCAAATCGAGCTGTTTACTATGATCGTTCTTTTAGTGTAACAGGCCCTCTCATCTGGAATAGACTTCTCTCAGCTCTTACTAATCTCCAGAATTTGGCTGAATTTAAACGAGCTTTAAAAACATAATTATTTAAAAAATCTTTCAGAAAATTCTCATTTCTGAGCACAAACTGCCTCCTGTTTTATGTTATGTTTTAGTTTTAATATTCGTGTTTTGTCCTGTCCTACTGTTATTGTTATTCTAAGTTTTGTCATCACTTTGTATAAACAGTGTATTTAGTGTTATAATATTAGATATGTGTTGGGTAAGGCACACTGTAGGAATAATTTTAAGATTGTTATACGAGTAGTTAAGCGCACTTGAAGTGAAATGACACTAAACTGCGCTATATAAATTCCATGTTATTATTATTATTATATATTTATATAAATTCACCTCCCCTCTCTCCATAACTTGAAATGATGGCTTTGAACACCCTTGAAGGGTGAAAGCCAGAAACAACTGAAAAAAAATTGTTTTAATTTTTCCTATTCTTTTGCTACTTTTCTTTTCTTCTCTTTTTTATCTTTAGTTTATCTCCTCTTTTTCTTCTTTCCAAACTGTTTTTTCTCCTAATTGAACCAATAACACATTTTTCAGTTGTATCTATACGTATAATAAACATGTACTAAATAATAAAAATAAAATAAAATAAAAAAATTAAAATAAAATTAATAAAATAAATTAATTATTTAAAATTAAGCAAAACAAACTTTTTATTATCAGATCTTTTAATTGGTCGCTAACAGTCGAATGGTAATCTCTGGCTAACAGCGAATAGATGCGCCTCGCACAATATGATGTGATGTTTCTCTCGGGTTTTAAATGACACAAAGCCAGCCAAGTCAGAATTAAACGGCACCATCATTACATTATGTCTCCGTATCGTAATGAAATGTAAAACAATACACCAGTTACACATTATACATGCAGATCGCAACACATACCTAACCTAACAACTCTTTATCTCCCATGTACAATGTAAGCCGTAAGATAATAAATGTGTTATGTTAATTAATTATACTATTGTATGTCTGTTTATATCAGTGCAACATTACAGGAAAACTTTTCCAATTACCAAGGCGATGCACCACGTCGTGTAAAATTTCTAATCGAGCCGCTAACAATAACATACCTTATCCAGATGGCTATAAGGTTTATATTCCCAGCCGCCTGAATTGATTTATTCAAGAAACATCGCCAAAAGTTTTTCAATAGTTCAGGCACAAATATTTAAATGTTTTCTCATTATTTTTTAAAGAACTTAAATCTGGTACATTATTTTTTTGGGCTTATAAAAAGACTCGATTATTACAATGGCTAAGATGTGTTTTTCTTTTTTTCTACTCGAAGTATTTAATTAAATCATCTAAATTTTCGAATCAAAGCATTATTTGGTAGAGCTTTGACTTAAAAATAAAAATGATTTCAGTAGGTACCGCACAAGAGCCCCAACTGCTCCCAACGTCTGGAGCCAGTGAGACGATGACATCCCCAATAAGGTACCTATGTAATGAGGCTGAAGGTAGCAGGAAAAGGAAGAAGAAGGTGGGGTTGAATCTGGTTATTCAGATTTGGTCATCAAACAAGGCAACATGCAACATTTCGATTCTTTCACCAGGGCGATATGGAAAGTATTTACCACTCTGGAACGCCGGGATTTGAACTCGCGAACTGTCAAAATTTACAATTGGCACGTTGTGAAACTAAATGTAGTGGGGAGGGAAAGGAGATCTGGTCACCAAACACGGCTAAAGCCATTTCAAGCAAAGTTTCAATTCTGTATGGTAGTCTTATACCAGGGTGATACTGAGAGTATCTTCCATTCTGGAACGTGCCGCAATTATACTATATACTATTTTAAACGAATAAATTGTAAAATAACACAAATGAATAAAATAAAATTTACTTGAGCACGCCAGGATTCGAACCCGCGACCTTTGGCTTGCGAGTCGAGAGCCTTACCCCTCGACCGCGGAGGTCGTATACGGCGGAGATATGTCGAATCGCATGAAATCAATGTACCACTAAAAGCCTAAAAAATTTCCAAAAAAGTAAAACAATCAAGCTTTTACAATATGAACGTCTAAGCGATATATGTCATAATAAATTATTTCATCCGTCCTCTGTCAGTTACAAGTCTCACTGCCACAATACATCACTACATTGTGAGGTATGATTTGAGATTTTCACGGCCAAGAGTATTATAGTGATTTGCTTTTGGGGTATTATGCCGTGTTGTGCTACCTCCTTATTTAGCCAACATTTCGGACAGCTTTGCAGTGTCCATCATCAGGGCAGATGTGTAATCGAATTACTACATTGTGAATTTAATTTCAATTAATGAAACTGACTTATAAACGTTGGTAAATATCATTATGATTTACTATAGTCATTGATAGATGACCAGGGGTCTAGCACGATCAAATTGGTAACTTAATAATATCGGATAGATAGACTTATCTTCCGAAGATTTTATATCAATATCTCGAGCACGGTTGCGCCGTCGATACCCGAACCGATATTGACACAAAACATAATAGGAAATCGTTATACAATGGCAAGACGGGTGCATCTGTCTATGCAGTAACAATCCTTAACCGTTTGGTTGCCAATCGTCGATTTTCGTCGATTCGTGTTTTAATGAAGATTGCCGATCGTCGATTTCCGTCGATTGCGTCAGTCGTGTTATGATTCGCGCGTACGTCTGTCTGTACGTAAAATTCTCATTTTTTCGAAACGCCTGGACTTCGGGATCCTCCTCCGCGTGATTCTAAACCAATATTATTTAATAAAACACCGAAAAAATCATCGAAATCCTTGAAAATTCAAAGAATTTATGGGGTTTTAAAAAAATATATAGTTTCATAAAAAATAATGTTTTTTGGTGGCATTTTACAAGCAACTGTATGAATTTTTTTGGCACTCAAACGGTTAACACTCTAGTTCACCTCCATTAATTAATAAGCCAATTATTTTGCATAAAGAACGACAATATCAAAAAAAGTTGTGTGTATATTGACAGTTTATCTGACACCTTGGAGGCTGCGCTAAAATTGCGCATTCTGACAGTGCTCGTAAATATCGCTAACTAACCATGGATGACGGATTTCATCAATACGGTATTTATATACAATTTTACCGATCTACCGTGTTAGATACACTGAAATGAATGAAATTAAACATATCGGAATATTAATAAGTCCTAGTCCTTTAGCTGCTGGCAGTGCAGAGGCCAGTGACATGAACCCACGCCTTTGGCATGAGCGTGGGCGCGTTACCAACTCGGCCACGGAGCTAAATCTATTGATTTATCAAAGTATAACTAATCACTTCTGCTGCTCAACAAACACAGTGGCAGTCGCCTATTTAGGTAGCATCAACAACATTTTAAATAATAAATTATTATAAGCAATAATTACCGGTCAGTGGTTGAGTGGGCATAGCGCTTGGGTCTCACCCGAGCGTCGCGTGTTCGATTCCTCGGCTGGCTAAGTCCTCCATCACAACACAAGCAACATTTTCAGCTTTCTGTGGTGGTAGTAGGAGATTTTCAAACATTGTTGGGTTATTCGTAACCCGGGAATGTTTGTCTTTCTTTTTAAAAAAAAAAAAAATAAAAATAAAAAAATAAAAAAATTAGTCTTCTTAAATATCAATACAAATTGAAAATATCTCCCGAGTAAAAATAAATGCCGCCGTGCTGGAAATAAGCCGACGTGGCTCAGTGGTTCAGAGCGTCTGACCAGACATCAGAGAAACATTAGTTTATCATAAAAAAAAATATATATATATATATATTTATTTTTATTATTTTAGTTATTTATTTTTACCACCAGCTGTGCTTTTACATGTTTAAGACAAATAATATCTAAAAAGGGAATAATAAACATTTTAAAAAACTTTACGATACAAGATCGAGACGTAATATATTTATCTATCTATATAAATATAAATGTAAATGTTCGTTTGTTCAAAATGTTAAGTCTCCGAAAGTTATTCTCCACAACGTTGCATACGAATACGTGTGTATTTGTGTATATACCTATCTTAATATATAAAAATCACGTGTCACTGTGTTCGTACACGTTAATCTCCGAAACCACCCAACCGATTTCAATGAAATTTTGTGAATGTGTATGGTTGGTTCCAGCTTGAAATATAGGATAGCTTTGGACCCGATAGGTGGCGCTGTTGTCATGATCTTTTTTTTCAGATTTCTCATCCAAAAATACATACAACCTCAATTTTGTGTCAACAACCCTATTGACATAGCTCAAAGACTAGCGCGGGTTTTTTGCTTAAAAACTGCTTACCTTACTTATCAACTACTGATACGGTAATATTGTTAGCAGCCATTATTTTGCTTTGTTGGTTAGTTTTCTTTGCCAAGTCCGGATAGAATCGGCACGTGTTTTTGCAATACATAAAAATGACCTCGGATAGCTCTTATGTAACCTCTCCCTCACTCTCAAAAATGACGCACGGAACAAAAAGAGAGGTTAAAACGGAGCTCTCAGAGGCAGGACCATAGTTGCCTACCTGCCGATTACCACACTTGTTGCTAATGAGATACGGTAGCTAATTTTTCTACCGCGAAACCGGTCGCTTCGCACAGGACAAAATCCCAGCAGTATTGTGCTAATAGTTTTCAAACCGATCTACTCAGTTATAAGTACGTAGAAAAGGGTTCAAATGATATGAACGGAAATTAAAACTATTTATATGAATACTACGTTCTTTTTTGCATGCTTGAGAGTTTTATGAGTCGATTTTTTATGCGTGCTTGTGTTTTCTATATGGGTTTGATTACCTATCTCTCATAATATTATAATACGACCGCAATTTTTATATTTTATTCTCGGAAGTTGAACACGATATGATATTATGAATAAACATACATTTTAGATTGTTACTACATGTTACGTGGAGATATGATTTTTCTTTGTCTCAAAGAGGAGAATATTACTAGCTGACGTGTACCCGGTGTTGCTCGGGGTTTTAATTAAAAGGTTATCTGTTTCAAGTATTTGTTTCACTTGAATTGCCTTGTCTTTCTTGGACATCCTCGACTACTTCTACCATTAATTTCCACGTCATGCAATCTCCTTACACCCTCTTATTCGTTCATCACCAACGCCTCATTTTCCTACAAATAATAATTTGATGCATATCTTCCACCGGCGTCCCCGAATTTTTCTACTATTTAATTCATATACACAGTATCATGAAATTCAATTCGAATTTTTCAACCATTTAATTCATATAAAAAATATCATGAAATTCAATTCGATTTTTTCTACCATTTAATTCATATACAAAATATCATGAAATTCAATTTGAATTTTTCTACCATTTAATTCATAAACATAGTAGGTATCATGAAATACAATTCCAATTTTTCTACCATTTAATTCATAAACATAGTAGGTATCATGAAATACAATTCCAATTTTTCTACCATTTAATTCATATACATAGTATCATGAAACCGAAATTCACAGATCGACTTTGTGTCTTAATCCAGTGCAGAGATTTGTGTTAAATTGTCGTCGGAAGTCCGTGACTTTTCTGCCATTCATTACTGTATACCACGCCGTTAATATTTATTTAATACTACATATTTTATACTATTATAAAACAACATTATTAAGATTTTTATTTGACTTCGTATTTCATTTCAGTGCAGAGATAGTGCGTTAAGTCTTCCTCGGGCATCCCCAACTTTTTCTAACATTCAAACCTCACTCTAAACACACCTGACACTAATAACAAATTTGTAAATAAGTCTATAAGGCACAAACAAAGATACATTAATTTTAATATATATCTTTATGTTCGAATATATTAACCATTTGAAACTAATTGCTTCATGTATTATAACAGAGGGACAACACAACACCCATGAGGAACACCTGCGCGGCCCTTTTCATATAAAACCTAAATTTGGATTTGAGTCCAAAATACCAAACAAAACTGATTTTTTTTTAATCCAAAGGTACAGCAAATATCTATTTGGTACTTTATTTATTTGTGCTTTAAATAATAAAAGATAGAGGCCACTTTGGCAATTATTCGTGAGTGAATGATATTTATTTAAAAAAAATTGCTATATTTACTCTAATAATATGATGATGAATAAAATAAAAAAAATAAGGTGATTTAAAAAACAGGTTCAAGAGAGTAAATTTAAATCAAAAATGAACTATTTATGTTAGAACACAAATGTGTTTGATATAAATAAAAATTTCTGCCCATAAAAAACGTCGTTTTTTACAAAGTTTTAATTGTTTAAATTTTATTTATCATTGTATTTACTCTGTTAGTAGAATAAGTTTCTTTTTTGAATAATTACAATTAACTCTAAAAAAATCAAAAGTTTTCTGTAAAATCAGGCAAAATTGAATTGAATAAATAAAATAGCACATATCCGTTCTACAAATTTGCTAAACATTTGGATTAAAAAAAATATTATTCAGTTTGCTTGGTTATTATGGCCTGAAATACAAATTTAACTTTTTTATAAAAAAACTCCTCGCAGCCGTTCCTCTCCAATCCGATAATTTTAATATTTTTCGAATCTTAATATTGCTACGTACTCAGAGACCTACTATCATTATGATAATCATCCCATCTCATCATAGTAAATTTGGTGAGGTCGGGGTGTTTTAAATAATTTGAATAATTCATCAAATTTAAAAGTTCGGTGAAGATTCTATTCAATTTCTGATAATATTTCACCTTTGTGAAACAACTGGCCAGTAAAGATATTTATTTTTTATTATTTATTATATAAGTAAATTTTTGTTTATTTGTTACAATATAAGATAAAATATTTCAGGACCCCTCTTCCATAGAAGCATTAGCTTGTGGCTGGAAGAGGAGTGTACATTGTTTTATTACAATAAGTAAGTAATTAAAAATAAAATGATAATAAACTTATTTAAATGAAGTGAGTTATTTTTCATGAAGTGAGTTATTCTTAAGATTAATTCAATTGGAAACATTTTTATTTTTTGTGAGTTTGTCTTTAAAATATTTTTTTACAGTGTTTATTATTTTGATGTTATCATTAATGTTAAATTAATGTAAGAATTATATAAGAACAGAACTTGAATAAAACGTTCACAGATCGTGAAAATTAACTATGAAATTTGAAGAATTGTTGAAATTCTGTAAAACAACCCGTCTTAAGTAATCACAATACATTAGTTATGATCTGGATTTGTATAACCGCATTAAAAAAATCTTTTTTGTTTTTAATGAGTTTTATTATTCCAATTTACATTTTTACTATAACAAATGTACATTGGAATAATAAAACTCATAAAAAACAAAAATGTCTAGAAATTGTTACATAGTGAATGCCAAAGAAATACAAAAAATAAAAAAAATCTTATTAAACAACAACTGAAATACTGCAAGTTCACAATTTTGGTATTTTATTTTATCTTTATGTTATATTTCAAAACTCCATAACTCACCAATGAACATGGTGTTGCTTTAAGAAATTACTATCAGGTAGGTACTATTAAGGCGACATAACGGGAGTTTTCAAAACGCTCGCATTTTAATTATTTCTGATGAAGTATTACTAAAATTTCAAATGTCTCTCGAGAAATCCCTACGGATATAAGTTATTAACATAAAAAAAAGAAAAAAAACATGACCTTATCATTAAAATATTTTATGTAAAACGGGTTGAAAATTTTATAAAAAGTTTTTCTTTAACTATAAAGTTATTGTAGTAAACTGGTACGCACCAGATTTTATTTTTCTAGACGATGAAATAGTAAATTCCAGAGGGATCCCTATAGAAACATTTGAGAATTTAGTAATACGTTCATAAAAAATAATTGAAATAAACCCCACGGAAAGGTCGATTTTAGACGACCTCATCACTTATGCCGTTAAGATTCTCGATTTAGTTTAATGATTTAATAGTCAAATGCAACTGCAGATCTGTCCAATATACCAGGGCCGCGCGTCGTATAAATTTCTAATTCTGGCAGCTAAATATCCACTGTTTATGAGTTTATTTATTACACTGTTATACGTGGTGGAATTATATAGTATTAAAATAGATAGCCTGAAGATGTCCATAATAGGACGAAACCGGTACTGGTAAAATAAACAAGTGGAAATAAGTTAAAAAATGTTTTATTTTCTATCCACTGTTTACCAAACAAATAAGTTCCAAATAAATCATACGATTATTTTTTGTGTCAATATACGACTGCAGCATGCTGGTTTTGAATCTGTCAAAACAAACTTACTAGGCCTTGATAAGAATAATACGCATTTACTATCAAATGCAAGTAGGTACCTACTAATCTAGGCGTAATAGTAGCTACATTGGTAGCAAGTAGTTTGGTTTTATTTAACCCACAAAGTCGCGAGTGGGGTAGATATCCACCCGCGGATGTGATAACCTGTCGAGATTGAGTTACAATAGTTTTAAATTTAACGATCAACCTAAAAAACAATGACTTTAATTTTGGACTATCTTGCATAAGAGACCGAGAGTAAAAAAATGATAAAACATAACCAGTAAAAAACAAAGTTTTTTTTTTACTAGAATACATCTAGTTATATAAATATTATTATCATTATGTTTTTCATAGATATATGCACCGTCTGACAGAGATAGCATGTCGGTGGTACCTGAATGGTACCGACTGCAGCCGAAGATAGCCGATTCCTAGGTTGGGAGCTCACTTAGAGTTGTGGTTCCCGGCATTTTTATAAACAGATGTATGATTTTTTTGAACGAGGATTGAACCTTTCCCCAAAGGGACTGACTAAAATGAGTGAACCCAGCTATCACTGAAGCCAAATCCTAATTGGATAGTACCGAGATGTATTTCGTATATTAACTGCAGTAAACTTTTTCAATATCATCCAATTTCAGATAAATGTGTGTATGTCCGTATGTGCGGGAATGCCACGGAGTTGATAGAATGCATTGTCATATATAACGAGTCCATCTGCAGAGTTTCAGCTCGATCGGATGTTGGAAAGTGGGTTAATTCTCACATCAAAGATTCCATTTCATTCATTCATTAATTTATTAATTCAATCAAGAAAACAAAATCGAAATTAAAATAGATGTAGGTATTTAAAAATATTGTTTCGTTGGAAAAAATCACTTCGTATTAACCACTGATGAGTTTCAAACCTCTAAACAAGTATTATTTCTTTTATGTCAATCACTCTCAATTTTCTTCTGTTGTTCTTTCCTGTCGATAGCTGGGTATCATCGGGGAAATCAACACATATAATTTACGAAGTGCTACTTCGTAGTGCACACCGATCACGTGGATTTCGAAGCCATTCAATTTGACGCCTAAAGGTTACCGCAAATATTACCCGGTACCAGTTCAGCATCGCCTCAGCTCGAGCCGTTCCGAATTCTTTGTATAAAACCCAATACTGCTATATATTCAAATGTACGCATTAATATAGTTTTAAGTAGAATATTTTTATCCTTTTAGTTATTCAGTCAGTTAGCTGGTTTAGTTATTATAACCCTGTTAAGATAGATTTAAGAGTTTTACATAGATAACGATAGTGCATCTTGTCGAACAGAGATGGCATGCCGGTTGTACTCGAATGGTACCGACTGCGGCCGAGGATGGCCGATTCCTGTTGGGAGCTCACTTCGGCCCCTTAGAGTCAAAAAAACGTAACTCAATTTTTTATCGATTCTGAGTTACGGATGGTAAAATGAATTACTATTTTATATTTAAAAGATGGTTCAGAAGCACAAAATACCGTCCTTTAACTAAATGAGAAGAAATTATTAATATGTTTCGTTTGTTTAAAAGTATACAACACTGATTAATTGAGAACTATGTTTTCTTGCTCTCGTGTAATGTAGAGAAACATGAGATACGTTTTTTTGACCCTAAGGGGCCGACTTAGAGTTGTGGTTCCCGGCAGAATAACTCGTAGCCTCAAATAGAACGGACATATGTCCAGCAGGAGATTTACTGTAATTATCTTCATAATAAACTACTCGTTATCTTTAACGAACGGAGCACTTCTTGACGACTCTCGAACCCAAGTGTTTTTGATACCAAGTTACAATACTTACATTGTATACCTGACATAACAATTATGAAATAAAAACTAGCCTATAATTACATATGCTAAGTTGATAAAAGACGTGGAGGGTTAAATATAAAATAAATAAAATAAACAACGCGTGTTTATATCAGGCACAAGCGTACCGCTAATCGCTCCGTTGTAGTTTATTCATCTGTCCCATAAACGATGCACGCACCAGAAAGAGATGTTACAACGGAGCACTCAGCGGAAGAACCATATCACATTCACATAGTTGTGACACTCGTGTGATAAGAAAAGGACTAGGTACCTACATGATTACTTGTTTATAAAGTGTGTCAATTATATCAACGTTAGTACTTATATTTAATTGTATGTCTATTGCCCACTGGCTTCATAACAAAATAACTGAGATTTTTGTATCACTCGATTATGAAGCAAGTGGAGACTGACGATAAAGGGGAGCTGTTAATAATTAGATAAGCGTTAAATGATTATTATTATTATAAAGTGAAGTGTTTGAACCTGTTTATCAGTTCAAGTACATGATCAAACAGGCACTTCGTTAACTTCGTTATCACAAATTTATGTTGATAACGTCGTTAACGCATTACACTTTGGATTATTTAGGCAATTTTTATTGTTAATGAATGTGAAAAGTCAACGGTTAGATTATGACACCCTAAGGATTTTATTCTTTAACGATTGGTATAGGTATGTTTTATTTATTATTAACGAAAACTTTTTTCAAATACTTCCGAAATCAGCTGTTTAATAACTTTTGAAATTAATCGAAACGTAGGTCCGGCACCAAAGTTTATTTTAAGCCTTTAGTTGCAGAAAAAATGCGAACTTTTCAGATGGAAAAAAAAGACTTTTGTGTTCTTTATGTGATGCAGATTCACCAGTATCCCGCTTGCACTATGAGTTACCGAACACCACATATTAGCCAGTGCTTCCAGACATTATTTGGATAAAAAATTGCGATTTCCCGTGACATTTTTCGTTTTATTTAAATATTTTTTGTTTTAATTTCAAACCAAACTAAAAAATCTTTCACCTGTCCCCTCACCCAAATTGTTCAATTCTAATTATTTATGTTTTTGGTTGAAAAAAAAACATTATTTTACTCCAAATACTGGTTTAATTTTGTAAGTCAGATATCTCTTAATTCCCTGTATGTACGTACTCATATTTTTTCATACTAAAAGCAAGATAAACATTTCTGAGTTATGAAAAACATGAAAATATTTGAAACTAATCTTCATTAAAAGCGAAAAATAACATTTTTTTTTCTAAAGATTAAATATCACTGCACCTCTTTAATAGTGACCTAAACAAGGGAGGTGGTTCGATAATATTCATTAACTCCCTTACTAATAAACGTGTTTAAAAAAAAAACTGTTTATCAGTTGTGTAAAATTTAAAAATTTAAACTTTTTTATAATTTTCACAACTGTTTATCAGTTGTATAAAATTTAAAGAAGTTTATTAAGAAGGACATAAAAATTTATTGCAAAGGTATTCTCATTTTTTCATAACATAATCCAATAAGAAAATGATTTCGATTTGAATTTGTATTCGTATTTTATATTAACAACATTTTTTAAACTTCTTGTAAAAATTTATGGTGATTTGTTTTAGGGGTATAATGCCGTGCTTCGCTACCTACTTCTTTAGCCAAGGTTTCGGACAGCATTGCACGTCCATCATCAAGGCAGATGTGTAATCTTCTTGTTAAGGTGTATCAAGAAAACAATTTTTGTTTATTGTTACAAGTACTTTGAAAAAAATTGGTCAGATGATGGACATTGCATGGCTGACCAAAACGTTGGCTCAAGAAAAAGAATAAAGCACTGATCGTGAGGATCTTAAATTATTGATAAGTTAATTTAGCGTTTTCCTAATAATTATGTGAGGACTAGGATATCTCTACGACATTCAAAAATGATAGTGTCAACAACTATTCAGAAATGAACCTAAAAGAAAGCAACCCTACCTACTTAAACTGCCTTAACAAAGGATGAGCAAATAGAGTAATACAAAGAGGACAAAATAATCTCTTCTGATCTTTTTCGAATAAAATTTAATGTGCTCACAGATTTACCCCCGGGGCGCAGAAGTGGGAAGGAGGTAGGCTTAATGCATGAGTTACCCTTAATGCATTTAAATACAAAGTTACTACTGGAATATACATGCTAGCCCGGGGCTATTTTTATATCGCCGGATTGTCAATTTGCAAAATGTTTTTTCATACATTGAAAATAAATATTGCAACCCATGAATTCATTAAGCTGGTTACATTGGAACGAATGTTGGGGTGGTATTTTCTTTCTAGATTTTCGACAGTATTTAATTGAGTACTTTGTTAAGGTTCACAGGAAAATACAAGGATTTTTGCAAGTTGAAAACATGAAACATTTGTCAGAAGAAAATGGTAGCGGAAACTAAGGGATTAGAACTTTATAGTAGAACAGGGTTTGACAATAATTAGAGGTAGGAATTGTATTTTGTGGAAACGATGACATTATAGTTAATTCTTTATCTTGCTAATTAGATTTACGCGAAGGTTCAGCGTTGGTATAGTTAAACTGGAAGTAAGGCTGGTTAAAATTATTAGTGAAGTTTTTCATTTAACCGGCTTTAAAAATTTGTTATTGGAGGATAACAAACGGGAATGGAAAAGCACCGACAGGGAAATCATTTTAAAGAAAAAACGTCTGCATGTACTTATTTGTAAACACTGATAGCTATGTCTAAAGTGAAAAAACTCCAAATAGTTCGGAACTCACAAATATTAGGAACGTAGCGACGGTTTTCCTATTGTATTAAAAATTTCATTTGTGTAAAAATCAAATGTATCCGCCCGCCTGGTGTCTGCTATGCCGCCGGCCACAGACTCTCATGCTTATAGCAATATTTTACAAAGCATACCAGTAAATCAGTAATAAGTGCAAGGAAAACTTTTGTCCATTTAATTTTGTTGCACAATTCCATAAACATTAAACAATAACTAACTATCTCAAATATTTTAACAATATCTCGAGTAACCTGTTCCCTGTGAATGTTTTCACTTACTCGAGCCTTCAAAGGTGAAATCTACTGCAGGTAATAAATTATTCGTAATTCTGGGATAAGCAGCGATCAACCGGGAAACACGGTGTACTCGGTTAAGGAAAGGGGATAAAGGGAGAGGGAAGGAGAACGGGATGGGAAGGCAGAGTAAAGAGATAATATTATAGCCCCGAGACATAAAGGCGAGTCTAGGCTTGCGCAGAAATAAGTAGCTATTTCAATGATATGGCGGTGCGGAAATTTAGTATTGAGAATTTATTTTGATTATTTCTCCGAAGTTGGAGAAATTAAAATATATTTAAGTAATTCCCAACAAAAAAGTCTTGCTTAATAACTTAATATAAATACTAACACAATTAAAAATGTGTAAAAATAAATTACACCTATTGACTTAAACTTTTTTTGCATAGTTTGAGGCATTGCTATTGTGTATAACGCCCTTGAAGTGATTTTTTACAAAAACAGCGCTATACAAATTATCCAATTATCATAGTTCCCCTTGCTTTGATCATAACGGTGTAACCTTTTTTAATAGCATTTTTCCTATAATGTACATGAACTCCCTTTTAACAAGTTTTTGCTTACAAGCTTTCGAAATAACACGATGCTACATTCCTTACTGTCGTACCAAATGTGCGTATACGAGTTCGTCTATTATCTGATAGTTATAGTGAATAATCTTTGTTACGATTTTTATAAGTCATTTTTCAAAAGGAAATTAAAATATAATTTAAAAAAAAATCGTTTGATTTTCTGAATTATTTTTATGCATGTATACTTTGTTTCTGGCGTTGCATGGAACGTATCTACCGTGTAAAAGGGAAGTATAGAGTATTAATTTAAAGGCTATGATTGTTATACCGATTTTATCAGCGTCGTGTGAAAGTTCCTTCAAATTACATCGAAGAATTTTTTTCTACCGTTTTCTGACCACAACGAAAGAAATGAATATCGACGAATATCTTATTTTAATCACATCAGTCTCCAGTTTGTCTACATATTATAGTACTTACCTTATCTATTCTCAAGTACAAAATGGTATTTTTTTTATTAATCTGACAGTATTTTTAATACCACTTAAGGTTAATCAGCTAAATCAATAAAACCATTTAAATAAAATTCTGGATATTAACAGTATTATCAAAGACATTACTAATTTGTCTCACATAATGTTTATTTACAAAATGTGACATTTTTGTAATTAAACATTAAGTAATTGTAATCGCTAGGCAGGTTTTGTAATAACAATTATTGCTAATTATGATTTATTTGTGATTATGTATTTAGCCCACTGTATTATTATTTCGGTAATCTTTATTGCTCTTTTTCCATGGAATCAGTTGATGATCTCACTGTGTTATTATATTTAAGCATAATAAATATTACAATTGTAAACACACTTGTACACTATACCTAAATCTAATTATTACTGATGTATAAACGCACTTGCACACTATACCAAAAATTGTTATTACTGCTGTACAAGCGCACTTGCGCACCATCCCTAAAAATGATTATTACTAATGTACAAACGAACTTGCACACAAGAGCTAAAAATATTTTTTACCGCTGCACGAAGGCATTTCCACATCGTTCCTAAAAATTATTATCACTGCTGTACAAATGCATTTAAATACTATAACTAAAACAAAATATTACTACTGTACAATCGCACTTGGACACTACGAATAAAAATATAATTATTGTTACTATAAAAATGCACTTGCGCACTATACCTAAAAAAAACTTTTTTTCACTTAGCAACTCCTGTTTAGTACCTTCATTGTGTGCAGTTGTTTTCTGACACAGGTAATAACACACTTTCCGTATTTAAAAATAACTTTTTGGTATTTAACGAGAAACGCAAGTATCTCCGAGGACTTATGGTGAAATGTGGTTTGTTTGTGTATTTCATGCATTACTTTTTAATTTTATTTTCCCCTTATGATTATGGAATATTTTGAATTCTGACACCTCTGTATAAAAAATAAATTCAGTTACGTTTTTGCCACACCTTTAGTTGTAATACAACAAACAGCATTACGTTTAGCCTCTTCGTTCTATACATTCTGCAACCAATCGTTGTCTTCTAAGAGATTAGTAATATCTACCTGGGGCTACGCAATATGGATAATTTTCCACTCCACTATTCAATGCGAAGACTTAAATTAATTGTTGAAGTGATCAATAATTCAATCTCACGGGGAACAATTTAATCTTCCTTGTTTTACTATGATTCAATACACATTAATCCCTTAGTTAAAATTCTGGCTTGATTAATATACTATAAACACGGTGAATCCACAGCGTTGTTCGTGTTGTATTTCAGGTGGTTAATTTGGTGAGTGGTTTGATACAAGAATAGATAAGATAATGGAATTCCAGGTAAATAAGCCAGAATTTAAGAGATATTTAAAAAATTGTTACCAACCTAACTATATCTACCCATTGTGCAGTATTTAAGATAATTTATAATTTTAAGTTGCAATATTTAAGTGTGTTTGATAACAAATTACAATTTTGGATGCGGGTATGGGTACCGCTGCCCCGAGAACCATTTATTGGATAACCAACACCCCTGCCATAGGTCCTCCGAGGGTGGTTCGCTACGTTTGGTAACTCGAATAAGGTTGTTTATGCGGATGCATTTGCCCACCGATGCATTTGCGTGGCAGGTAGGATCGGGAGGGACTGGTAGAGGGAGATCTTTTGACCTCTCCAGCCGGACTCTATTGACCCATTGCCTTGCACCCCTCATACCTTTTTCCTTCCCATAACTTCTTCTCATTTCTTTCCCTAAAAAGACCCCCTGCACAACATACACAAAGAAATAGGCCCCTCGATATTTTTCCCCTCAGGGCCTCCTGCGTAAAAAATAAGCTTTATTATAATGTTGAAAAAAAATACTTATCCTTATTTTGAATCCTGCCAAACAATCGTAGATAGTTTTACTTCAAAACTGATCCACAAAAACACTCATCAAAACTAAAATGGCAAAAAAAAACTTCAAATAAATGGCAAAAATTAATACTTGTCAGGACGTTTTTATTATATATTCAATGGAATAATTTTCGGAGGCGTACGAATACATTTAAATTAACGGATATTTTCAAATTCTGGGGAAGCGCAAAAGAAGCAGAAAACGGAAATCCATTAGACACCGCCTCATTTCCGTTACAATTTTTCCTCGTCCTGTTTTGGCATGTCATTGGAGCGTGCATTCCATTCGGAGGCTTCACTTATTTTTTCCTGTAAAAACACACCCCTCGCAAGGCCTTGAAGTGAAAACAACAGAATGAATTCTAGACGGAAAGCTTAACATGGACATAGATTTAGTGAATTTATTAAAATACATCCTAAAGATCGTGAGCTAAAAATGGGATTTTTAAATAAAAGTGATTTTACTAAAAACTTTAAATAGAATACGGCTAAAATCGTAATTAAAATACGTAATTCTATGGATGGTTATTTTGACAGCTTATCGGATGGTGAAATACTCTGAAATAAAAATAAGTTGTATGTCACTAGTTATAAAGTCTACGCGATAAGTTTTATAGGATATATAAATTAATTTGTGAAGCGCCTCTAAGGTGGATTTTCCTACGAAACTGGTGCTATAAATTATATCCTAATATTATCAATACACGTTAAATGGTTAGTATGTTAACGACCACTCAAGTTTTTTTTATTGATTTTCCTGATAGGTTACAATAACTGAAATACCCAATTTCTGTCTTCGTCGAGCGTCACAGCGGTGCTGCCAAGGTTTGTTGTCTATGTGAGGATGTTGTGTCAGCGCTCTTTATTGGCAGCAGACACATGTCAGCGCTATATTGGCGGCAGACACATGTCTGAACGGATGACGAACCTCGTGCTGGCACAGTTGGTCTAAATAACAAATGTAGATCCTAGGAAATAAATTGTACAGCGCCCTTGAGGTGATTTTTCACAAAAACGGCGCTATACAAATTATCCAATTATTATTATTATTAAACGGATTAGGCATGATTCGGTTTTTGTGTAGCCAGTTAATGATTGAAATCAATATAGACACTTGACTACAAGTGGATATTTTACCACAAAACAACTATGATCAACACTATCTATAATATTATTGAGTATTGTATTGCCATATCTAGCAAGAATTCTGTTGAAAACGTCATCTAGAACCCTACGAGTAAATTTACATACGCAAGTGATTTGTCACATATAATATGTTTACGAATTAAAACAACAATATAGATATGTACTGATGCTTAGTGAAATATTGGCCTTCAGAATATAAGATAAGAAACACATTATCAACAAATGATGATTTTAAGAAATGTCATCATAAAACGTAATAAGTTCCGTGTTGTACATTAATTCCGATGATTGATTTATATTGCGATGATTTGTAATTTTATTATTGAATGGACATGTTTTCATGCAACACCGCAAATGTACTATGTTGGTTTTTCGTAAATTTTGGTCAGATTAAAAATATTTTTTTCTTTTGTCGTTATGTACTAAATATTGGTTAGGAAGTGGGTGGAGAAAATTTTTATTCCTTGAATATAAAAAAATTCTGAAAATTTTAACAACTGACAATAATTTGCCCCATTTTACATTCTTGCCTTAAATAAATATTCTGTTTCTTATATGACGGAACTACCATTGCCAGATTATTTGATTTTAAACTTTAAGCATTTCATAGACATCATTTTGAGGCTTAGATATCGTTTTTCATCTCAGGAACTTAAAAAACTATATAACATGATCTATTTTGTAAAGTTTATTTCGAATCTATTACTAAAAACTGAATAAAAAAGAATTTAAAAAGTCTGAATTTATTGCGCCTCTGACCCAATTTTGTACTAAAGTTACTGCACTTCCTACTATTAGTCAAATATAATCTAAGAAAATGGCTATTGGACACAGATGATATGTATCTACTGATACCCTACTGAGGCCCTTGTATAGCTAATTGGAATTCACAATGGAACATAAAAAATATAGTAAATTGTACCTACCTAAGTATGCTAAATATGGATATTCTTTCGATGTGACTGTTTCAATTGTACTTGTCTGATATATAACGCTTATACTGCAACTATATTTTTTATTTTTTCTATTCTGTTATATTAACTTAACCGAGTGTTATATTATCCTGAAATCGGTGAAATTTTTCATTGTTTAATTGTCCACGAGGATTAAATTATTCAGGACCTATTTGAAGTTTTTCTCATAAATACGGTGAAAACATTCTAAAAAAATTATAGATTTGAACATAATTGCTAATACACAATTCCTAATACGTGACATGTGTCATTTAGTATTTCCAAGTAAAAACAAAGCCAGACATGTCAAAACAATCGCAGACATCCTTTATCCATCTATCGCGCATTAATATTAGCATAAAGTTCGGAAGTGAGCATGTTGTATGGCGCCCAGAGGCATTTCCTGAACCTAAGAATAAACCAACCGCATCTAATGTCAGACTACCAACGACATCTATCGGAGCAAAAACGTATGAATAATACATAAATTTTATTCTCCACTAAGAAATGTTGCATGGCGAATATTTGGGGCCGGATTTGACATTTTTAGTATTTTTGCATTCACCCTTCCACGTGACTGTCCGAAGGGTTTTTTTGTTCTGAGATTTATTCGCAAAGGGTTACAAGGGCCAGCGGAAAGGATGAAAATTTGTTGAAAATTATGCGTCAGCATTTTTTAAATTCGAAAAGAAAGGAATATTACGTATACTTGCGTATCATTTTTGAGTCGTAAATTTAGTTTTATTTGTTCCGTAGTATTAATCTTGGACAATTCAGATTTTTGGAAAGATATTTGGCATTTGAAAGAGCGAAATCATTTTTAAGTATTTAAGCAAAAATAAGGGCTAAAATCAATGCGCCCTAAAGCACAAACGCGTTGTTAAAATTTAGTTTTATTTCAATCAAATCACCTAAATTATTAAATTCAGTTATATGCACGTCTGCGTAATTCTGATTCAAATAACTAAATGGTCATTTTCAAAAAAGGGACTGATTGTTGGAAGAATTCAGGCTACTGAGAAATTACCTACCTATAACATAATATTTTAACAGAAAATAATGTTGATTCTTGCATTTAAAAAATTGGAACTGTTTTGTTTAGCACTCTGATTTATCACGGGATTGCGCTAGTTCATTCATATTTCAGGACGTTAGTCAGTTATGGGACTAATGTTAACTCATTTGACAAAATAATCATATGTCAGGCTTGTATAGTGTATACTACCTATATAGAATCCTTAAATCAAAAGTGAAAGAAAGTTACTAATTAAGTTGAGGTGCCTACATCGACAATATTATGTCACGGCTATCATTAAAAACCTCTGCAAACCACTCAAAGACCACCCTTTGTATTTTCAAACCTACAATAATGGATGCATTGAACTTGAAAATTTGAGAAAAGCCCGGGGCTGGACCTGTACGTGACCCACCAGACATTTGTCATCTCAAACGTTTGACCAGCCCTTCCTCAAACTTGAGAAGAATGTCCTTATATCTTTACATCCCTTATACAGGGGTAGATAACCTTTGCAGAAGAAAATCTGAAAGTATAAACTATAGACTTGAAGGCTAATAGATAAGAAATACGTCATTTGTGTGGTGGTGGAATTTGTTTATTTCAATCATTTATTTGGGTAATTTTATTAAACGTTGAGCGTCCTGAAGGTAGTTTTTCACAAAGCCTGAGCAAAACATCACATTTTATTATACCTATTTAAGTATAACGTGATAGTGTCTTATTTGGTCCCTGGCTATATTTATGCTTCAAACCATACTTAACTTACGTGGAAGCTAAATTAATTGTTTTTATTTAACACAACTAGCTTGTTGGATTCATAAACAATGGGTTGGCAACAACTGCCATATCTCGGTTTATCTTAAAACATCTATTGCCCTCGCTGGACCAAAGGGCCGAAAAGGGCAAGGGCCTGTGACATATTATTTGGGCACTTGATCAATCTGAATAACACACTGTGGGGGTGGAAGTGTGAAACAGCCCTTTGCTTTGTAAGAAATATGAATGGCGAACCTACCTACCTATTATTCACTCTCCGGTCTAGGTTTAAGGATACATATTTAAGTTCAGACCTTTTATTTAAAAGTTGTTTTGGTTATATTTGTTGTTTTTCGGTGGTATTTAAAAAGTGTTTTTATTTAAAAAAAAAAGCTTTTATTAAAGTTTTTAAATTGAGATAAGGTAGGTAATATGTGAGGTTCACCTATCCTTAGCGTTAAGTTTCATTAAATTTAAAATTTATATCATTATTATTATGGTTAAAGAAATCATTTCTAAGTGTGATTAGTATTATTTATCACAAAATATATTGTCCTAACTTATGGTCCTAAAAGTGTCATATTTTTTTGCGTAATTTTCATTTCAATTACAATAAATTTATACATTTTTACTTAATATATAACTGCAACTACAAAAATGTTTACATTTTTACTAATATATAACTGCAAGTACAATAAATTTATACATTTTTACTTCATATATAATTGTAACTACAATAAAATTATACATTTTTACTTCTATATAACTGCAACTACGGTAAATTAAAAAAATTCTTCACGTTTTTTTTCGATATACCCATAGACATCAAAATTTGGATGACAATGCTAAATACATAATATGTCCATATGTGTTCTCAAAATTATAATGTAATTGTAAAAGCCCCAGACGCAAATACTCAAACATAAATAAAACACATCTTGTTAGTATTGCCTGTTTTACCAAATTCCATCAGACTCAACTGCTTTCGCTAACATTCCGCAAATCAATTATCTTCTTAGTAGCTACATACTCAGTTACCCTCCCCCTCCCCGTCTCCACATATTCTGTATTCCCCGTATTATTAACCCCCCACCCTCTTACACTTGTATGGGGTAGTTGTACCTCGTAGTCTCCACAGAGGGTTGACAGAGCCGTATCAGCCTCCCTCCTCGACCATAATCGTAACGTTTCACTTGGTTTGTGTTTTATGGCCTTTGAGCAGGAATATGCATCACATATTAAATGCATTCGCCGAGGGTATTCTCAGTATGCTCTGCATTCAGTTACTGCTGAATGGATTTGTCGCATATTAAAGGCATTACGGTTCCTACGTATCTGAAAGGTTTAAACTGACAGCAGATTGGAGACAGAAATTTGTATTAATTAAAGCTCAAGGTATTACTAATTTGATAATGACCAAGACCTCGTGGGATCTATGTAAATATGTATATAAAATTATTCAAAAGGAAAAAGTTTTATGTTTCGTACCTATCAAGAGTAATACTACTGCACGTGAAAACTCACGGGTAAATTTAAAAAAAATGGTTTCCTCAAATATATTGCACTGTCTAATGAAAACACTCAACCATATTTATGCGCTTCTGGTATGTTTTTCCTGTCGGCAGGTTCACGTTTCGATTATATGTTTATAATTATTCTGTATATTTTGTTCTATAATTTTGATTCAATCTGATTACTTAAAATTTAAATCTTTTTTTTCGGCAGAGTGACAGAAAACATTTGAATCCGAGTTTACACAGAGAAAAATAGTATTTCCTGTTAAACTTTTAAAAGGTACATTCGTGTCGTATCGGAACACGCCTTCAAACACCTGCAATTGTCCTGTTAATATACAATGACAAAATGCCAAAATATTTTAATTTTTATAAACACGAGTTCTAACATCGCGATAATACATTCGATTTTTACTGAAAGTTTCATTCAAATTCATTCCTTAAAGGCCTGCATTGTTAACTTGATTACGAATAAGATAATAAGAGATTCTTAATAAAATAGCATTCTTTTATGTCAGTATATTTTCTCTGTGTTTCGCCAGGTTCTCGTTTTGAAATATATTTTCTTTATAAAATACCTGACAGACCCGTGAAAAATCACGAATTGCCTAAATTCTCCATAAATCAGTTCCAATCCTGAAAATGACAAATTAAATAATTTTCTGGTAAAAATATTATATTATAGGTAGGTGCTCTATCACTTATTTGAATTCTCCAAACAATTCCAATTTTGAAAATGATAAATTAATATAAAGCAAAAGTTCTAGAGATCATTGAACTGGAGTTAAAAAATAACGAAGTGACAACCGAAGATAGTATATTAATTATTTTCACAGGTAGAATAAGTGGATGAAAAGCCATCTAACTTTATAAATAATCAGGTTCAGTAGTAGAGTGTTGTCCGGGTAAGATCCTGGGTTCTGTTCCGGTTCTGTTTTGTTCAGTTTCGACCGTAACCGTTTTATTTTGTCTTTTTCTATTTATGTCACGTTTTGAATTAATATTACCTTCTTCTTTATTGATTAAATATTATATACATATGTTACCTTCAAAAGTTATTCCATTTAATTGTATTAAAAAAATTGTTCATTTTTTATCGTCGAGTGACAGTAAACTAGCTCACGTAGAAACAGAAATTAAACGGGCGTGTTTGTTAACTTTGCGAGGGACTATTTTCGTAAAAATACTCAAATATTTTCATTTCAATACCTTTTAATCTCTTAATATCTTGGCAACGTACTTTTACACAAAAGACACATCGCAATAAATTGAAATAAACATATTTCAATAGTGCAGACCCGAACCATTCAAGGAAATATATTACCGAAGAAAATACATAGAAATTTCTATGCACTGTGGAATATTACCCCATAAAATGCCATTTTAAAATACGTTGTGCCAACAATAGAGGGGGTGTAGTCCTTAAAAGCATGTGTCAAACGTTTTAAAATTTGTAGCGTCATGCAACGAAGCCCAACAATATTATTATTTGATTCCGAATGGAGTAAGGAATTTATTGCCATGTTTGGAAACGCGAAAAAGCTTCCTACAACACTTTAAACACTTAAACGATCGGGTATTTGCTTCGACTCCACCCATGAGCTTTTAAAGTGCCAAACAAATGGGAATAGATGGGTTCTTTTTACATTATCACTATTGAAGTTTTGGCATCAGTATTACATACGCATTGGCATGTAAAACCTTTCTTACCTTCATTGTTATGCAGGTACAAAGTTCCTACTTACATAATATATCAGCAATCTTGGTTTTTAATCACCTTATTCGAGTTTACACCTTACGTTAACTAGTTTCGGATATATCCTATTCTTTTTTGGATAATATTATTATAACCTAACATAAGAAAAGTGCAGTCATTGGTCCTACTGAGGTTAAAAAAATAAATTTAAAGAATAATTATATCGTGTGATGGATCAATATGCAAACACATTTACATTACATGATAAGGTTTAAAGGAAGAGCCGGTCAGTGGCTGAGTTGGCATCGAGTTTGAGTCCCACCCGGGCGCCGTTTGTTCAATTCCTCAGCTCAAGCAACATTTTCCGCGTACTGTCGTAGTAGTAGGAGATTTTCAAATATTTTTTATCGTAACCCGGGAAAATTGTCGGAATTCGTGTTTATAAAAATTATAAAATTTTTGCACTTCGTCATTGCATATTATTAAAATAAATACAGGTGCATTAAGAATGTATTAAACGTTTAGCAAGAAATGGCCTGCAATACATTTTTAATCACATTTTAATAAAACAGCAATACTCATTTTTCTCCGTGTAGACTCGGATTCAAAAGTTTTCTGTCTCTTTAGTTGCCGAAATAGTTTTTTTTCGTAATTGTAAAAAGCATTCACTTTGTGGCTCATCATGATTTATAATAAAAACACATAAATTTGTTTTTGACCACGATAGTTTTATTTTCACTCTACCGGTTTCGGAAGATCCCTTCCTTCGTCAGGAGAAAGTTTTAAATATTCTCCTGACGAAGGAAGGGATCTTCCGAAACCGGTAGAGTGAAAATAAAACTATCGTGGTCAAAAACAAATTTATGTGTTTTTATTATAGTTTTTTTTCTTTTAGTTTTGTTTTATTTGATGTTTTTTTTAATAATTTACATATTTTTAGATATTTATGTTAGTTTAAAATAGTATAATACTGATAACTAGTTGACTTATTGTTTAAATTCTGATAAATTGTTTAAAATGTCAAGCCATAAAGTGATTCCTTTATCAGTAATCTTATTTTCATTATGATTACGACCCAAGAGTTCCGATACCTGGTGCGTGTGTTATTAGAGTATCCCAATTTGAATGGTGTTGTGCTGTGGAAGAAAATTCCACAGGGTAAGAAAATAGAGAACAAGAAGATTATACTACCTACTGGCTGAAATGATATAGTTGCTGTTTTGATTACAATTGTCGAACAGATAAAAAAAAAACATTGTGAAACAATTGTATTAATCAAAAGAGTCTCAAAGCCAATTCAGCAATATATTATCATAATAAAACTTAACACCTACCAAAAAATACCTGTTGATCTCAAAACGTTTAAAAATATCATTTGATAAAAACATATTATTTTCTGATTGTGATGTTAACTTTTTGTAGTGTGTAGTTAACTTTTTTTCTGATGTCAATGATCCACTTTTTTTTTATCCACCTAAATAAGTGCCTAAAGATTCATACCTTCGTTATGCAGGTAGTTAATCGTATATTGGTAGTTCTTGATCGAAAATTGGTTGGTACAATTCTTTGCGAGTTAAATAATATAAATCCATAAATAAATTGGTACTTTTCCACAAGTAGAGGGACGTTCCACAATCGCCTCCACTAGTGAGAAAGATTTATTGAATCGTCGCTAAGGGAAATGCATATTTAAGAAGGCTCTGTCATTCGGCAATTTATGGCAAATGGATTAATTCAGGAAGAAAGTGTGCAATTTAATTATGGTGGCACAATTTTCAGCCTGTAAGAAAATTTTCAACATGAAAAATTAAAATCCAAAATTAAATAAAAGGTTACGGAAATACAGATTTTCACACACTTAAAATAAGTACCCTACGGTTAGTGAATGAATTATTCTGTCCAATAAAAACAATGCATTTTATATTTCAACCATCGGAGACCCCGTGAAAAATCGCGGATTGTCTGAATTCTTGACAAATCAGGCCCAATTTTGAAAATGGCAATTAAAATAATATATCTTGACCGGTCGGTGGCCGAGTTGACATCGCGTTTGTTTCCCACTCAGGCGTAGTGTGTTCAATTCCTCGGCTGGCTAAGTCCTCCATCACAACACAAGCAACATTTTCAGCTTACTGTGGTGTTAGTAGGAGATTTTCAAATATTGTCAGGTTATTCGTAACCAGGGAATGTTAGTCTTTATTTAAAAAAAAAAAATTAAGTATAGGTAGGGACTTTATCTAGGTAGAGAATTCTAAAAATAAACACTCTGAAAGTGGCACTCAAATTCAAAGTATAAGTTCCGGAATTCATTGAACCGGAGTTACAAATAGACGGAATTAGTTAAAAACACTTGAAATTATTAGTAGTACATCTAGCTACATCTATTTGTCTTAAGAGGATTTGCTCTCACTTTTATGATTAATGGTTACCGCTGTTATTCTCAGTCTTAATGATTATGATGTGCATATTTTGCGCTCTACTTAACTTACTAAGCTGTCATGTATTGTTGAATGACCTTATTATAAGCTTATGGGCTTTCGAGCTTTTGTTTTCACACATTAGCATACCAGCTCTTCTGTTGTGATTCAGTATGTTGAAGGAAATATACCTCAAGATGTTGTCATTTCAGCACTTCTTTTGAGAGTTGTTGTGGTGACATAATGGCTTAGGCTCCTTAGCACATGATAGCCCTCATCAGGCTTACAATTTAGATATTTTTGTTGATTTTTTTATGAAAATTTCAATATCAATAGTTGGTAACCCATTATCATATTAACAGCTCTATGGTGGTTGGTTCTGTAATGGCTTTTATGTTTTACATATTTAATTGTAGTGCATGTTCTAATATTTATTCTTCGTAATTTGATTCCTTTCCTGCTTTTTCTAGAGCTCAGGAAAATAAGGAACGAATCAAGTGGTTTCGTCAATTTTTCATCGGTCTATCTGTAACTAGCCGTTACAAGCCACAGGATATTATAATTCCTATTTTTGACAATTAAAATATTTTTTTTCTGTCAAAATGATTTATTTTAGTTAGGTACTTTATCGCTTGTCTGAAATTGTAAAATAAATAGTTAGATTTAGAGGTCATTGAACCGGAGTTAAAGACACACAACTGAAATTTTTGTTTTTTATTATAATAAATATGATGATAATTTATCTTGTACCTACAACAAAAAAATTGCTTCTCTGGATGCTAGACTGTGTTTGGTTTTATTGAAAAATTTTGAAAAATTATTAAATTGGTAATGAAAATCAGTAATTATCTATTTATCCACCAATTACTGCTGTAACGTCAAAATAAATATTATTTCCACACGGTGAGAATTAGATTTTTGCCCCCACGATAAATTAACAGGCCTTATCTATAAACATCAGTTTAAGAATGTTTTATCGATTTTCCTTGTTTATTTATTTTGTAAGAAACTAACAGCTTTTACACAATATACAATGATAGATGGTGACGATACAAAAATATTTGGATTTAATACGTATTCCGACATTATGATAGTATATTCATAATTTACTTTATTTAATTTAATAATTTATTAGGAAACCTGTTTATTCATTATAAAGGCCTGCAATCCCATTTTTAACCAGAATTACCAATATTTTGAAGAGATTCTTAATAAATTTTCGACAGTAATATTTCTATGTGCAGCAATGTATTATTTATTTATTTTATTTATTTATTTATTTAAACGCCCATTGGGCTTTTACACACATTGTTATTAGTGTTATTACATTAACTATGTGACATTGAAAAGTTTACGTACATATATAAATAAAATAGTTATTATATCTGTAGTACATAAATGTTTTACAAATAATACAGAATACCATTATGGAGAACAGTTTTTTTTTCTTTTTTTACTTACTTAGAAAAATAAATGGATTGAAATTAATTAGCATTTATAGGGACTTAAAATCATATTCGAATTGTTATTTAAATTACAATATTAATTTGTAAAGTTAAAACATATATATTAAAGTTAAAAAGTCATAAAAGAAGTCATAAAAGAAAAGAGTGAAAAAACAGAAGCTAAAAAATGGGTTTTTTACTATGGAGTGGAGAAGTCATACATTTCAGCAAAGTGTTTATGTAGATTTCGTTTGAGCACTGCTACGGAATCTCTAAATATATCAACAACATTACCAAATTTATTACCAAAATTTTGTATTCGATTTAACGATATGTGCGCATGATAATTAGATTTGAAATTATTACAGAAAAAGGTGGAATTTTGTCTCGTATTTTTGGAAGGTACAAATAATTTTATTGTGGCAAGAATTTCAGGGCTGTCGATTCTATAATTAATAATTTTATTTAGTAGAACAAGGTCGGAGATAATTCGCCTATCTGATAGCGTAATCAAATTTAGTTGATGCATGAGTTGGATATAATTTATATTTTGGATTGGAATATATTTAGTTTAAAGTTAATAAATCTTAAAAATTTGTGTTGTACCCTTTCAATATTGTTGGAATGTACTTTATAAAACGGGGACCAAATAGGCGAATTATACTCTACTTGACTTCTTACTAAAGATGTGTACAGTGTGTTCAAACATTCTAGTGACTTGAAGTCACATGCGGTTCTACATATAAACCCAAGCATTTTTAGGGCTTTATTTGTGATTTCATTTATATGCGGATTGAATGTTAACTGTTCATCAAATATAACACCCAAGTCCCTGATTTGAGTGACAGCTGTCAATTTTACATTATTAAGCGAATATTCATAAATTGTATGATTTCGTATTTTACAAAAACGAATGACCTGACATTTTTTAATATTAAGAAACAGAGAGTTGATGATGCACCAACGATATAGTTTATTTAAATTAAGTTGCAAAGTATAACAATCGTCTAAACTGCGTATTGTTTTATATATTTTCAAATCATCTGCGAAAAGAAGAACTTCTACATCTTTAAATATGCTAACAATATCATTAATAAATAACAAAAAAAGAATTGGTCCCAGGTGAGACCCCTGAGGGACCCCACTTGTGGCTTCGAAAATGTAAGATTCCACAGATTTTATTTTGACACATAGCTCTCTTTTACTAAGATAACTTTCAATCCAACTTAACAGATTACCCTTGATACCCAACATACTTAATTTTTGTACAAGGATATGTCGCCTAACTTTGTCAAATGCTTTGGAAAAATCAGTATATATTGAATCCACTTGATGCTTCAAGGCAAGAGAATCAGTTATGTAATTTTCGTATATGATCAAGTTACTTAGGATGGATTTACCTGTGATAAAGCCATGCTGGTTGGGTACAATAATATTATTAATTTGTTTACATATTACATCTAGGACTAACGATTCAAATAGTTTGGGAATAGCGGACAATATACATATTGGTCTGTAGTTCGATACATCGCTTTTATCTCCCTTTTTATGAATAGGCGTAAGATAGCTTTTTTTCCACTGTTTTGGAAAACACCCTGACGACAAAGACTTATTAAATAGTAAAAATAATGGATAAGTCAAACTGCGAACACAAGATTTTAAATATATTGGAGGGAAACCATCCGGTCCAGCGGATTTATTAGTATCTAATGCTTTTATAGCCTTTTCTATAGCGTTTATTTCAATAAAACAATGGTTTAGGTTAAGTGATTCTTCAAGTGATATATCATTTGGGATTTCATTATCGGTAATATTATCATCATAAACACTTTTGAATAAATCTGCAAAAAGATTGACAATGCCTTCGGTATTATCCGCACAATTGTTATTCAGATACATAATATTTGGTAAACTACCATCATTTTTACGCTGAGCATTAGAAAAGTTCCACAATTTTTTAACATTATCATGAACCTCCATTTCTATTAAACTAATATAATCATTATAACATTTTTTAGACAATTCTTTGCACTGCTTTCTTATGTTAGTAAACATTATATAATCATCGACGTTTCTAGATTGCTTATATATTCGGTGAGTTTGTTTTTTAGTATAAATCAATTCTTTTAATTCTTTTGAAAACCATGTAGGGTAAAGGGATGCAATAAAATTAACTTTTGGAACATGACGTTCTTTTGAAGTGTTTAGGATTGAATAAAATTGTTGGACTTGATTCACAATATTGTTTTCATCTTCTAGAAATGACCAGTCTATATGGTCAAGATAATCAATTATATTTGGGTAGTCAGCTTTTTTAAAATTGTACGATGAAGTTTTTAATTTCTGCAATTTTCTAGACTCATTTGTGATAATAATATCTAACGCGGGATGGTGTTGGTCTAAAGGTAACAACAATTCATCCGATTGTTCTACCACTGTACTTAAGTCACTAGAAAATACTAGGTCAAGCATTCGGTTATAAGAATTATGCACTTTATTTAACTGTTTTAGTCCTAGGAAAAAAGACATATCAAGCATTTCCTTAGATTTGACACACTGCACTTCTGTTTCGTTAATAATCACTTCATTGTTCTTATCGAAAGACCAGTCGATTTTCGGAAGATTGTAGTCGCCTACAATTATAAATTTGGCTTTAGGATATTTATATTTTAGTGTTTCTACATCCTCGATGTGGTTCTTGTATATTTGCAGATCTGACATTGGTGGAATATAAGTACAAGCGATAATGATTTTTGTGGATGAAATATTTAGCATTACAAACATCTGTTCAACGCTTTTGTGTTTAACTGGCAATTTTTTAGATGAAATGTTTTTAGATATGCACACCATTACACCTCCTCCTTTTGATTTGTTGCTTGTAATGGGGTCACGGTCAAGACGATAGATGTTGTATTTATTGAGACCTAATTCCGATGAATTGATGTCCTCATTTAACCATGTTTCTGTTAATAACAAAATATCATGTGGGAATGTGGGAGAAGTTATTTTAAGATGTTGTAATTTAGTTCTCATTCCGCGGACATTTTGGTAGTACCCAAACAATTTTAGGTGCTGTTTAAGTTTTTTGGCACGTTTTTTATTATTTTTGGAACAGAGTTTATGTACTTAATTGTTATGTTTGTTTCCCCTTCCGCTTTTCTCGTTTCAAACTCTTTCCAAACATCCGTCATTTGTTTCCTTTGCAGCTCCGTGAGATCTTGTTTAACTTTGATGCCATTTTTCAGTTTATATTTATTTATGATTATTTGCTTAGCTTGATATGAATCTTGGAGTTCTACTTTTATTGGCCTGATCTTGTCAGTTTTTCTTACGCCAAGCCTATATATTTTAGAAATATTTATCTGTAGTGTATCATCGATAATTTTTAACGTTGAACATACTTTGTTGTTGTCATCAGATATCCTGTTGGTTTGATTCTCGTCTCTACTTTCAGGTACGTTCAGCAGAATTAGATTTTTCGAACGTAAATTCCTTTCTGTTATCTCGGTAATTGCGTCACATATTTCCATTGAAGTAGATTGAGTAGTTCCAGTTATTGCAGGTTGGTTATTAATAATATTTTTGTATGCGGATAGTTCACCCTCCATAGTCCCCATCTTCACTGCCATCTGTCCCGCGACGCCCAGTAACTCGGTAGTTTTTGGCATTATTTTTGCAAGTTGTTCTTTATTGAACTTATTAGATGAGTCGGTAATTATTAAATGTATTTGGTTAATAATTTCCTGAGCCTTCGCCATACATTGATTAGCATCCATTTTTATTTTAGAGGTTCGTAATATTAAGTTAGGAAGTGAGTGATGACCCTGCACCCTGCACACTCAACTGCGTCCGGAGTGTTTCTGCGCTGCTTGCACTTACGGGTAATAGTGACCTACTATGATGTCGCACCGCTCACACGCACTGGAATCAGTAATGTCTGATAATATTTTATAGAATTTAGTGAATAACCGATTGATACGTTTGGATCACTACGATTATGGTATAATTATATTTCACAGTGTTTAGATGGATTTTTATAATGTGATTCACACAACCAATTGTTTAAATGATGCTTATAAATAACTATTTTAACTGAAATTCGCAAGACAAATTCAAACGTTACTTGTCACTTTTAATATCACGACAATACTCGACAATATTAAATGCCCATGTTATTGATACCTACATACGTTGTTTACAGGGAACAATATATAGCACAAAATAGTGGCAGAAAAAATAGAAATATATCAAAACAAGACGACAGAATACTGAAATAATAAATCTCGCATCTTTTCAGTCCACGGCTTCTGCAACAGATATGTACGAGTAGAATATATAACTTACTAACGGTAACGGTATGTATGAAATAATATATCATTATACAGCCGGAAGCCAAAGACAGGAATAAGAGATTTATGAAACAGGAATAATGAATGAGAACAGCTTCCGTAACGACGCTAATGGAATCAAGAATATACTTAAGACAATGAAAGTACTTTAAGTATATTTTAGAGAATCATCGCAGAGTATCAACCCAATATATTAAACCTCACCATGCGATTTAAAAATTACACGTATATATAGGCTCCGATTAGCAAATATTAGTAAAAAAATTTCAACTTCGAAAGTAGAAAACGTTGCCCATAAAATGCTAATCAAACGTACTATTTTCGGTTGGGCGTGATGTGAAATATTCCTGCGTAATTTTATATAATGCAATGGGTTAAATTATTCATGTTCAATGAACTTTTAATTTTCAAAATTCTAACTGATCATGAAAATCAAGCTTGTAAGTAATTTCTAAAATTAGTTCTATATTTGTTTATTTATTTATTACGCGCCCTAGTGGGCTTTTCCATTATAATTTACAAAGTATTTGTATCAATGTAATTACTTAAAAATTAAAACAACATAGAAAATATAAAGATAATTTAAAAAAATATGCATAATTCTTTGGTTATTTTTTTTTTACAGAAGTAAATTTATCAAAAATTATGAAGTCTAATTCTGAATTCTTATATTATTATTGCAACAGCTGTTTCGGCATTCTCAGCCATTATCAAATTACGGTTAAGCCACATTAATTCGTCTCCACAACACTATTTTTATTCTTTCTATTACAGAAATCATTAATTAATCATGGTCCAAAAAGGTTGTTGGCTATTGAACGCCGAACCTGCTATCGTAATAATAATAAACTAAACACTAGCCGCATTAACATTAAAAAAATATATTTTACATATTGTTTTAGTTAGTTTTTTTTTTAATTTTGTTGCATTTAGACTGATAAAGCGATGTGCTACGTCGTGGTGTAACATTTGAAATCGGCCCGCTAACAATAACACTCTTTATATAAATGGCGATAAGGTTTAAATTCCCGCTTAACACCAGCCGCCTGTTTAATTTACGCAAGAAAAAAATCATCGAGATTTTACAATCGTTTTCCAAAGAACCTAATTTATACAATAAAACCATAACCAAAAAGGGGTTCGTAAGTAAGTTACTTTGAACTTTAAAACAGTTTTTATAAGCCCGATTCTTTATTTTTTCCTGGGCCTATAAAAGGAATTGTCAAAAAATTTTCAATTATTTCAAATGCCAACTCGTGTTCTACTTGTAGAATTTAATTAAAGCATTTTTAAACTATAAAATTGTCAATCCAAAAAAAAAGATTTTGCATTACTTGCTGGTGATTTGCCTTAATTAAGATTCGACACGATTAATATATTGTTATGCCAACGAACACTTGCTCTGTGTCTAAGAGATTTATTTTTATTTCAACGCTATTGCAGAACAGTCCTTTTAATCTGATATCAAAATAAAAGCATTAAATAAAGTAGGAAAATAATCTCAATAATATGGCATAAATAAGATGAAATTTATGCGCTGACAGACTTTCTAACGCTACTACAATTCCTTTGAGAATACCACTTCGTTCTGAGAGAGGGTGGGTTGTATAGAGACGTGAATAGGGGTGGGTACACTACCACCTCTTGGCAATATTTATAGGTTTTTAAGAAATGCATTAGTGAGATATAAAATCTGTTTCAGCGCATAAACGAAAAGATGCAGGAGCTTTAACAATTTGTCTGTACAGGGAATGATTTAGGGAAAAACATATTGAAAATACGGTTAAAAAAATTACAGCAAACAAAATATTTCCGAACCTCTTTGAACGTTAAGATAATTTTTGTTAATATAGTAAAAAAAGGTTTATTTTTAAATTTAAAGTTTTGAAGAACCAATTAAATGAGAAATTAATTAATGACGGCCTCCGTGGTCGAGATATATGGCTGTCAACTAGCAAGTCGAAGGCCGCGGGTTCAAATCGCGGCGTGCGCAAGTAATTTTAATTTGATGAATTTGTGTAATTTCACAATTTATTAATTTAAAATAATTTTTAGTATACTTGCGGCATGTTCCAGAGTGGAATATACTCTCAGTATCGCCTTGGTGTAAAACCAATATTCAGAGTTGAAACGTTGCTTGAAATGGAACTAGCCTTGTTTGGTGACCAGCTCTGAATAGTCAGGTACTTCCCCACCTTCCTCTTTCCCACCTCCTCCTATCCCCACTACCTTCAGCCTCACAACATACCTTAATTCAGGATGCCACTCACTGGCTCCAGACGGTTGGGAGCAGTTGGGACTCTCGTGCGGTATTCACATAAAAAAGAAGAGAAAAAATATATGCTACAGTATTTCAAAATATGGTTTATAATTTTCTAGCTTTTTTTACTGCACTACTCAGAAATTATTGTGTCGGTCATAATCATCCGTTCGAATTATTATCAAATCCTACTTGAATCCATCTACAGTCTAAAATATTCAACATGTTTGCTGAAAGATTTATCGTTTTATTGGAGATTTAACAACAGTACCGAACTAGGAACTATTTCTATGTCTAAATATACGTAATGGAAAGCAGGCCCAAACTGCAAACATGTATTACGACGCCAAATAAATCACACGAGCAATCGGCGTGGCGGATTTATCAATTAGTGGTGAAATATTATCTTCAGTCACATAAATTATCATTGCCCAGGTTGCCTGGTGTGAAATACATGCATACCTATATCTCTTTGCAATCCTATTCAAATGACTCAGGGATGAATATCAACATTTTGATATCAGATACGTATCTATGATATACGTATGTGAGGTAACACGATATCTCTGTAGGCAGGATGCTCGACGAGCAATCAAACTTCTGAAGTGAAGAAAAAAAATGTCCTTAACTAAACTTTGAATCTAACAGAGCACTGTTTAAGTTTTAATTTTGTTCAATCCACTAATACTGTACACGATGTTTCCACACCGAATTAGGATCCTTTTCCCACTAAAAACAACAATAAACATACTTTAATTAAGAAAAAAAGTTTAGTCCCATCGATTTGTATGACACTTGTGTTACATTCACAACAAAACAAACAAATCCTTCAAGTTATGTCGTCAGTTATAAAACTTAATGTTTTAAAAACAGCTTGTCGTTATTTTTATTGCTATGTCATTGACTAAGTACCTACCCTAAATATTAACTAATAATATAATGTTTTAATATTGAGGTTTGAAAATTGAAACTGATTTATCAAGAATTATTACTTATAGACTATCCCATGAGTTTCATGGTGACCGGATAACTCATCAAAATGACAATTCAACAAACCTTTAAAAAGTTATATAAAGTCATGAAAAGTGATGAAACAAAAACTAGGTTAAATAAGTTACGTAGGTTAGGTTTATAGACCATTTTTTTCATCGCTTTTAATGACTTTATTTAACTTTTTAAAGGTGTGTTGAGTTATCATGGAACCGATTTTCATGAGAGACGGGTATGCTAGTATATAGATTATAATAAGGTATATTATTATTTAACCATTATATTTGCTTTATGTGCATCTAATGACATTTATTCCAAAGTTGATCAATTTTGATAACGCCGTAAGTGCATTTTTATTTTTTCCTACAGCCAACATGCGGCTTTTCACTCCAATCGCCGAGTTACAGTGAACTTGCGTTACGTCGTTCTGCCATTAAACGCAATCGAGACAATAATTTGCGAAGTGAATTACGTGGGGTAATAAATCTCCCATCGGCGTAATACGGTAGCAATGTCATCACAACCATTCCAAGCGAACGGCGCGTACTAATTTTGATAAACGGGGCTATTGGAATGTGGGATTACTGGACAAGAATAAATTTGCAAGATTAATGTCATTCACTTTATAACATTATGTAAAGGTTATCATTTTGAAATAATTGCATAACAACTTTACGAAAGAGCATTAGAACTAGTTTTGAGCACAGTGCTGTATACTGATACCTATACAGGGTTTTAAGAGACGTATATACTAGAATTATTTTAACCAGTGATTACCGACATTATTAGGAGTAAAAATGTAAGTGAAATTATTTAATTCGGTGAATTTTTTAAAGTTATTTTTTTTATTTTTTCAAAACCAAAAAAAACTTCTACATTACATTGTCACTCTGCTTAGTAGCCGACCAACCCTTCAATCAGATCCTTACATGCATTTAAAAATTTCATTCACATTTTCGTCCTAATAATATCAGGAATTACTTGTTAAAATAAGTCAAGTACTTCCCTTAACACACATAGGTATATATATATATATATATATATATAACACCATTATTTCATTATGGTTGTATTTTCTAAGCATTTTACCAAAGCGCGTTGTCCGGAATAACACAAACTGTATTAGGTATCGGCTTCCAAAGTGGCATCTTAGCTTGAGGAGATTTTCCAAAGCTTTCCAAAATGTTGGAAGAAATTTTATAAAGTCCCTTAAAGAGTTGTCAATATTTAAAAACATTATTTGATGTTCTTTAACGAAGGTATTTCAAAATGAAATATAATTTTTGAGAGCAGATGGATTATTTTCCCAGTTTTTAAAATTACAAAAGAAGATTTACGGTTAAAGCATTGCGATTACATCCTTCTTGTAAACTATAATACCACTTTATATGAAACCAAAAACACATGTAAATACATAAATATACTATTAAAGTTACCGTTAGTTCACCTTTTTTCATTTTACATAAAAATAATTAGTAAAAAAATCACAAACTTGGACCAATCTTTCGCAAACACGCAATAAATGGTGGTAGTATTTTAAAACTCTATGGAAGTATCTATGGATAAATCAAATGAATATACAAAGCGTATATACAAAGCGTATATAAACGTATATTTCACATCTCTAGTTCTTTTCTTAACATTGCTTTAATTATGTAACTCACAGTAATAGAACGAATAGAACGATAGATACACAGATATAATGAATTTTATGAGGGAATGTCAGTTAATGCCGTACACAATTTAATTCTACTGCTATCGATGCACTGTGCACTAAAAAGCGCAAACCACCCAAGGGGTTAAATAACTTATTTTTGAAATTTAAAATATTATAATAGTCTGGAAATAATATTTATTTTTAATTCATCCTCTAATGCAACATCGACCCTCATCTCTCACATATCAGTGACTTCATTACGCGTAATGAGAACCTGTCAATAGCTATAACGCCTGGCTGATTTATAGCTTGTCGGGTTTTAATTGATGTCGTGTAACGTAACCAGATGTGGCTTAGATTGCATTAAGATGAAGATGAATTTGCCCATGTTTTATCTACACTAGAGACCTTAATGACTTCAACTAGTTCATTGGAAGCTTTTAAAGTATTCTATTAAAAAGTCACATAAAGTGGTATAAGAAATATTTTATCTTGGGACCTACAAACATGCATTGATTGTAAAGCAAATATTTAAGATTGTGTGTAGCTTCATTGAGCTTGATCCTGTGCAGAAAAGATAACTTGTTAAAAATGATAGGGTCGAATTAGATCAGTGGTCAGAGCACTTCCCCGGAAAGGAAGAGGTTCTGAGTTCAATTCCCAGATGCGACTTAATCTTTTTATGTCTCTTCTGTTTCGCATCTCTCAATGTATGTTTTATTTATTGCTGGCATGATAGTGGAGCACGCGCAGAGAAAATGTAAAAAATGATCTCTTGAACAATTCGGCATAAAACGAGGAAACTCTCGTGGCCCGTGTGGAATGATTTCAATACAAAGATATTCTATCTCACAAGACCTTATAAAAGAGATCAAAATGTAAAATCTGCATAGTGAAATTTTAATCTAACAAATAGTGAAGTTTGCTTATTCAAGTCGTCAATGGGCGTTATAGTACATACCAAGTCTTTCTTTAACCAATAATCATAAAACTTGAAAATAGTAATTTCATCTGATTAGAAATATTTTTCCTTTATTATCCAGGAGGACCAGGAGTATTAATTATTTCACTGTGGAAGACAATGAGACACTTTCACAGTATTTGCTAATGTTCGTTGATGTATAAAAATAGGAAAAAAGAAAATTGTAATGAAAACGCTGTGGCTGATTGTGACTGAACCAAAAAAGAAAGAGTCCATATGAAAAATTGATAGAAAAAGCATCTGTGAATAAGGGAGGATTTTTAATTAATTTGGGTGGTATGAAATAGCTTCAGGGTTAAATTATTATAGAAATATGAGGTTTCTTATATCTGTTTTCATTTTGAAAGTTTTATTATTTGCTTAGCATATTTGTTTGAACAATGTTAGAAATACTGAATGAAAAATATAACTAAATGAAAAATTTATTCATAACTATGAAGCGCTGTTTATTGATTAAATTTACTAAGTGGTGCTAACGATTGATATTTGAATAATGCTTATTATTTGTCGTTTACTTTTTGATTTTTTTTTATAATTAAGGCTAGGTTTGTTTAAATCCCATTTTGATATATACTATTCACCTAACTGCCGTACTTTTAGGCACAGACTACAGAAATTACACTTTGTTTCAACAATTACTACAAGAAACAACTAAGTTAAGTGCACAAAATAGGTTATTAGGTTCTCATTTTGGGTTAAGTCATTAATTTGGCGTATGTAGATAGAAATGAAACTTTTGCAAGTGTCACTTTATATAAAAAGTTCAAAATCGGGCAAATGGATCGTTTTCTAAGGTAAATTTTGAACCTTGAATAAAAATTGATTTATAATGCATCTTTCACTATTCATTTCGACGTAAATGATTGTTTATTGTAATAATTAAGTTGAAATGAAGTGTAATTTCCATAACCTGTGCCTAAATTAAAAGTTCAGCGGTTGGGGAAATATTTACCATTATTTATAACGGTCGGAATAATGTGTGATTCTATAAAATATAATAAAACATTTATATGATGAGATGGATTTTGATCTAAAGAAAAATGTGCATCATTAAGCACTTACTCAAAAACAAAGAAAAAACTGTTATACTGAATAATGGATCCGCATTGTTGCATTGTCCCCATACACTATACAGTATTTATGCAAAACGACCAAATGGGTGCGCGAAAAAGGGGCGGCAAATCAAAATGAAAAATACCGGAAAGCTGGAAAGCTCATATTGACGCAGAGCGGATGTGTGATTAATGCACTGGCTGTATTGTCCGCGGTTTGCGTCCCCGCTAAAGCCTCCGCGCGGACGTTAGCGCCGCCCGCCGGTGATTTATTGAAACAGACTCACTCAGGGATATTGCAACCTACGTTACAGGGTGCAAAGGACTCCATTACTGATTGAAAATACTTCGATACATTTAAATAAATATAATAAATAAAATTGTATATTATATATATCTATTATAATTATAATAAAATTAAAGTAACCTGGTTTCTTTACATCATATATATTTATATGATGATAATATATTTTATATTTTTATTTTTTTATTTTACTCACGTTTTTATTATATAAATATAATTATCATTATATGTTTTAATTATTATTTAGTATATTTTATTTACTTCATTTCTACAATAATAACTCATTGATTGCCTTCTCCCACCACTTATTGTTTTATCTCCTATCGTCTTCCTATTTTCCTCTTCTTCTCCCCTTCCTTTAACACCAAATTAATTTTAAGATACTAAAACTTCATTTCTAATGAACTTTTACATAAGAAACTTCTGTGGCTTGACTTCAGTTAACTTGTATATTTATATCTATCATTGTATATTATATAAAAGCTGTTTGTTTCTTACAAAATAAATAAATAAATATTTTCGTCCATAGATGCTTATTTGTTTACTGACGAAGAAACTGTTGATTTTGAAAGTAATTAATAATTTTACTTAAAACAATAGTGTAAACAAAGTTGATAATTTTCATTTTATTTCAAATGACACCACAAAGTAATTATGCTATTATTTTTGGAAAACAAATTACATTTACTTTACCTACTTATGCACCATCATAACACGTGGATTTCGGGTACAATCGAGATGAAATAAAAAAACTTAACCTAATTTTGAATGCATATTATAGTTCTAGTTATTGCTGTATTATAGAAACAAAAATTTTAATAGCTTGAAATCGAATGGAAGCGGCTTCAATATTTGAATAAAAGAAACTTTATATGTAAATTAAGAACACCGTACGATCTCTAACTTGGTCTTTATTTAAAGTTGAGTATACTTTCAACTTAGTTTCTCCTAAGCGCAATACTTAATGCACGAAATAATTAAAAAAAATCGAAGAAAATCAACTACACTGGCTGTGCGAGGAGAGACTAGGCTTACTATAGAGGCTGTTGCAGTTGAAAATCATTGTGTTGTTCCCAAAAAATAGTCAGAAAAAGCTTTCCAAGCTATTCAGCAATCACAAAGTTTATAGAATTAATATTTGATTTAAGGGAAAAAAGTTTCGCGTGAAATCAATTTCATTTTTATCGCACTGTACCCTGTTCGATGACATTGTAGTTTCGGTCAGCGTGGGTGGTAACAGTGACTAGTTATAGATACCCCCTCCCGTTAGTAGAGCTATAGTAACTAGGTATGAACAGAGAGGTGTTTGCACCCCCACAATGGCTTTGTGTCGGATAAAAATTAATCATTTCGCGTCTGTTTGGTGTCAAAACTACATTTCGTTGTATTGTGAGGATTTTCTTTGCATTTTGTGAATACTGTTTGCTCATTTTAGGTAAATGATAAATAATGACTTTCAGTGAATAAATGCAAACGTTATTCAAAAGAATTAACTACGTGCAATACTTTTGAAATGTGTTATTTAGTTAGTTTTTTTAAATAAAATACTTAATATATTTCCAATTACTAAATTAAATAATGTAATATTTAATTATTGAAGACAATATTAGCGATTCTTAAGCGAAAATTTAAAACAGAAAAAGATAGGGTCACAACTAAGACATGAATCCAGGACCCACGTCTTGTCGGAGATGAGGAGACTTGAAAAGATGAGAGTTTATGGTTCATGTCCTAGATGTGACCTACATTTTTTTGGTTTTTTGTTTCAAATTTACGTTAAAGAATCGCAAATATGAATATGATAATTTGAGGTTTTACTCTTTAAGTTATTCCAAGAAATAAAAATGTTACTCAAAAACGTTACAACTTAGATGACATTTCAATATTTGAAAATAATTGATTTTTCCCTTCTCAAAATCGAAAAGCATTTCGCCTCCCTTAGTAGCTTATGATAGAAATGATGTTGTGAACTGAAAGAATATTAATTAGAATACATAGAAATTTCAAGCAGTTATGTTGCGTCGCACTTCCACAAAGACTCAGACGACAGTCTGTGTAAGATTTCTGACGTCAAAGCTCACCATTTTAAATATTCGTGTATCGGCTGTCATGACTTCCAAATAAAGTTATTTAATTTAGTATAGAACTTAGAGTAAAAAACTGTCCACACTTTCCTGGCAATTATTTCACGTTACCCGGATCTCCCCGGGGAATTTGACAAATTAGTATTCAAGGGATTCAGTGTATAAAGCTTTGATTGAACGACAAACAATACGTGCCTGTCTCGACACCATGGCCCGTTCTGCACTTCACAATGGCTATGGTGCAGGTACTGGTTACAGACCTCACTAAACAGACAATCAGGGCCGGCCCAATGTGGGAGCAATTGGAGCAGGCCGACATAATACCTAACACCTAACAGTCCTAAATCATCACCGTTGAGATTATTTTTCACAAAAATGGCACTACGCAAATATACAAATCACCCGAATATTATTTATTGATTTATTTTGCTCAACATCATTAAATATATCTAGGGAAAAATACTTCAACAGCCCACCCGAAAATATCAGACCAATCGATTACGATAAACACCTACTAAAAGCAATTAAATAAAAGTTCAATGTAAAAATACCAAAATGATGAAACTATCTTCTTAATTAATTGTACATTTTAATGTTCATATTTCCTTAAATCATGACTACAAACACTAATAAGGACGGGTTGTTTCGGAGAATTTGAACAATTCTTCAAATTTCAAAGTTGATTTTCAGGTTCTGTGAAAGATTTTTTCAAGTTCTGTTTCTATTTCAGTTCTGTCAAGCAACTACCCTATGCTGAAATATTAACAGAACTTGAATAGGACTTTCACAGAACCCGGAAATCAACGTTGAAATTTGATGAATTGTTCAAATTTCAACGCTCATTTTCAAGTTCTGTGAAAGATTTTTTCAAGTTCTGTTTTTATTTCAGTTTTGTCAATCAACTAGCCTACAATGATATAATAACAGAACTTTAATAGGACTTTCACCGAACCCGAAAATGAACGTTGAAATTTGATGAATTGTTCAAATTCTCCGAAACAACCCGCCCATAAAATTCTTCATCTTTATGCTCACCACTCTGCTAGATACAACCGCCAGCTTATATAGAAGAGGAACATTAAAAAAAATCAAAAGCAGTGAAACTAATTTAATTAATTATTTTAGTTAACACAAATCATCATACTCTGTAAATTGATTCATTATTTAATAAAGAACGTAGGCGTTTACTGCTTTTGGCAAGGAGGCGTCAAAATGCTATTAGCGCCAGGCACCGGTTGGCTAAGGTCCGGCCCTGCAGACGATTGCCACCCACCGAGGGTTGTTACTGTTACAGAATACGGATTAAAGTGTTACACTTGGTATTGTTCTGCATACAGGATAAAGGAAAACTCGATTAATTGTTTGGAATGCTTTCAGATCTGATGTTATTTCGGCGAATTATGGTACGTCGCCGTTAAATAGAATTTTTTTAATAAACTTTCAGAACGTTTATTTTTTCTTTTTTCTAATAACGATTTTAGAGTTGTATAACGCAACCTTAAGTTTTACTCATAGTAAATTCAGTAAAAAGTTTCAATCAAACAATTATTTTTTTAAATTTTCAAAGTTGTTATTTTTTTTAAAGAAAGAAAACCATTACCGGGTTATCTGGCAATATTTGAAAACGCGAAAAAAAATTGTGCAATACGTGTACAAATAACTCGTAGAAACACTAACGAATAGAATGCTGATCTGGGCAAAAAGTTTGGGAGTTCTATCTTTTTGTATTTATTGACTCCACTATTCATTAAATTAAACGTAATCTACACCAGCTCTCATGCAGTAAACACCTGCATAGTATTATATTGGCGTAAGTAATGTAGTTTAAGTGATTTGTCTTTTTAGTTTCTATTTTATTTTATGTTACTTTCAAATGTTCTAATAATAATATTTCACGTTTAGTTTATCAGTTGTGCATTACTTCATGCTTTAAAAACCTTTGGTATATTTTTTGATAGCTCATAAGGTATATGTATTCTGTTCTTACAACCAGTGAAAGCCCAGCTGGGCGTAAAACCAGAGAAAATAATGTAAATCCTCTTAAATATTATGATTAAGGCGATGCACTATGCACTACGTAGTAATGCAAAATCATTGTTTTTGGTTTGAAAATTTGGTCGCCTAGAAATGTTTCAGATGCTTTAAATAAATACCGCGAGTATAATACATCTTGGCCTTTGAAATAATCGAGTATTTTTATATAAGTCTTTTTATAAGCCCAGAAAAAAATAATTTATAAGGCCTATGAAAACTGCTTTATAGTTCAAAATTTCCTAATTACGAACCCATTTTCGGTTATGGTTTTATTGCATAATGTTGCAAATTAAGTTATTTAAAAAATGATCGGAAAAAATTTAAATATTTATGCCTGAACATCTACAAAATAAAATAAAATACACTTTTTGGCCATGTTTTTTTCTTGCCTAAATCAAAACAGCTGGATGGTGTTAAGCGGGAATTTAAGCCTTATCGCCATCTTAAGGAGTGTTATTCAAATATTACACGACGTAGTGCATAGCCTTAAGGACTTGATCTTCTAGAGCACTTTCCCAGCAAGGGAGAGATTTTAGGTTCAATCCCTAGAAGCAAACGAAACTTTTTTCGGTTTCATATCATTTGAGAGCCGTTAATGTTGTCTTCAATGATCAAATTGTTCATTAATTTTTTTGATTATGTTGCATATCGATTTTTCATATTCATAACATTATTCATAAAGACGGACTTAACAATCGACCATCAAATTTCTGTAGTAAGGTTGTCAAATAATAGGATTACAGTTTGTGTAAAACCGATTGAATGAGGAACGACTTTATTATTCGTTGTATTTATGTAAACGGTTTAGTGGAAACGTCAGTTACTATTACACGCAGTCCAGGTGATGCAATTACACGCCGTAATTGAAGTTGTATTGCTCAATTACAACACACATGCATTGGTAGATGGTTGATGGAAGCTGCAAGTATTTGGAAGCTGATTACATCAGTGACTCGTTTTTAAACACCGCAAATCTGCAGTCCTGAGAAATAATTTAAATCTGTCAATTGCAAATAGACCAGTGTTTTTCAAGCTTATTCTGCTATTACTTCCAGATTGACCGGTCAGTGGCTGAGAGATATCGCGCTTGGGTCTCACCCAAGGCGTCGTGTGTTCAATTACTCAGTAAGTCCTCCATCACGACACAAGCAACACGGAGAAAAATATATTCAGAAATTATTAAAAATTCTCTGTGATTCCAGTTAAAAATGGGATTGCAGTCCTTTCGAATGAATTGACAGAACCATGCCGAATAAAAAACGTTAAAATGCGAATTATCAGAATTTCCTGTATTGTCATGTAATTCGAACCCAGGAATGTTTGTTATTCTTCAAAAAAATCACTATTACACCCCAACGTGGTGCACGCATTTGGCTTAGTGTCGGTAGGTTGTGGGTTCAATTCTTACGTAGGATAGTAATTATAATTACATATTTGATTAACGGGTAATTAAAGGGTTGACTTTATGTATTTCAGTTTACATGGTGAGGCTTAATATGCACACTAACAGACTAACTGTCTTTTCACCTAAGTTATGGTTAGTAAAACGGTCCATTAGAGATATAAATCTCAGGGTGTTACCTTTTTTTTAATTATCTGTGTTTAAATATCGCCGATAGCAGTTACTTACATCATATTAACATTTTGAGATTAGAACTAGCAGAAGTCGGGGACGCCCGAGGAAGACATAGCAAGACCAAGTGAATCAGATATTGAGTCGGGCCATGTCAAGAGTCAGAATAATAAGAGAGTATGTATGAGACGATGTGTGAATGTGAATGAGGCAAGGAGTGTATGCCAAGACCGGGTTGTTTGGCGGTCCGTCCTCTATCAGAGGTAGGCCTCTGCGGGGAAACGGCGTGATGGTTGGTTAGTTGGAGATTAGAACTCTAGAAGGCGCGGCTATCATATAATAAACGAAGACGTTTAATAATGTTTCTTCTTTGCTATTTACTTCTATATCTTGTATGGTTGATTTTTAAGGGAAACGATAATCAGGTAACAATTTGGAAATATTTTTTGCAAGTAACATTTTCACGCTTAAGATCTCGTTAAACCTCACATTTCAAACCTTCACACACACGCTACTCAAAAACAAAACTACTAAAATCAAAAGATTGATTGACGTGCATGAAAAAACGCCAATAAAAAGAAAAAATATTCCCACCAAATCACTTTTTTTCGTTTTGCGATCCCATCAAAACTCCCTTAGGGGAAAAACATCCGTCAAATCTGCGATCGAAAAAAATAGTCCTGCATAATACTTTATACACATTATATTTATCTATGCTTGTTTTATAACGATGCGTGGCGTCGTATAACGACCAAACGGAATCCGCAACCATTCGTTACGGTGGCGGATTTGGCAACAAATCGTTTATCTTGCGGCCGATCGATCATTGATATGCATTACCTTCTGCCTTCTACCCTTTCAGGGAGTCTGGTACCCTTGTCAAACTGTTTGACGATTGAATTATTTACCATAAATAAGACGTGAATTTTATTTTTTTATCAGGAATATCTGCAATAGATTGTTGATAGTCATTGGCCCGGCGATGGTAAAACTAGCCTTGCATTCTTGCAAATTTTGTATCTTTCGAATCATCTGGTTTTAAGTGAATATCTTACTCCGCGTTGGTATATTATTATTTATTGTTTAATTAATGAAGGTTAAAACTTGATAAAGGGTCAAGAAACAATAATTAGACCAGTGCTTACGTACGCAGCCGAGACGTGGTTTCTAACTAAGAAGAATGAGCGAGCACTGCACGTTTTTGTAAGGAAAATTTTGAGGCGCATCTTCGGACCGGTTCTAGAAAATGAATTTTGGTGCAGACGTTATAACAATGAGCTCTATACTCTGTTTAAGGAGCTAAACGTCACAAAGTTCATAAAACTGGGAAGACTTCGTTGGCTAGGTCATGTGGAGAGAATGACCGATCATCAAGAACCAAAGTCCCTGCTGAGCTCAAGACCAATAGGGAGAAGGAGCCTGGGAAGGCCAAGGTTAAGATGGAGTGACAACGTCCTCAAAGATTTGTCTGCCTTGGAGCTTCAAAACTGGAGAGAGCTGGCGCGGGACCGAGATGAGTGGAGGAAGACTCTTGAGGAGGCCAAAACCCACCAGGGGTTGTAGAGCCAAAAGTGATGATGATGATAGGGTCAAGAAATGACACACATGCTTTCGTTTTAGTTTTTAATCGATATGCCAAAATTTGCAAACCTTGCCACATGAAGAGGAGTGCAGAACACTATATAAACAGGGAAAAGATTGATGAAAGATGTACGAGTATTAGAGAGAGTATAAATCCATGGGACAGGAACTTGTACAGTTTCGTTTTTTCTTATAGGATTATTGTGAAATTGCAATTCCAAATGTTAGCCAACCTTCGAAAGAAGATGGTTTAAAATTTGGCTTCTTTCTTAAGCCTTCAAGTAAGTTTATAAAAATGCTTTTTAATTAGTTTAGAAACTTTGTCTAATATCATATAATCTTATTCCTTACTGTTAGTAACAGTCAAATGAAATCCAATTCAATTTCACTGTACGCATTGTAGTAAATAACCAGGTTTAAAAACTTTTCATCTTGTATTTTTATGACAAGGGTTGTTTCTTTCTATTTAACTTCAACCCCATCTTATTACGAGTAAGTTAGCAGTTTAGATTTCAAAAACTTTTACGCCTTTGAAGATGCAAACAAGAATTGTAAAAAAGGTTTGCCGAAGTATCTGATAATTAAGTTCGGTTGTTCGGCAATCGATTACACGCCCCGGTGGATTTCTGACAGATGCCGGGATAATCAACTTAAGGGTTGAAACAATGCAACAAAGGGTTCAGACGATTTGGAAAAATATATATTTCGTGTAAGTACCCTTGAAATTTTTTTAAAGAAGAGACTATACTTAATATTAGTGTAAATTTCTTAAAATTAAAAAAATTAACTTTATGGTGATAAAATTACACCAAATAATTTTCTCCATATTTTTGGTTTTCAGTAATCAAAAATATTTTGAATCAATCGAACAGTAAAGCAAGTGTATTTAAAAAAATCAGTAAAGATATTAAAAATATAATTTATGAATTTAAAAACTTGAAATTAACATTAAATTTTTGCGCCTCTTAAAAGAGTAAAAACTCTGCCACGGATAACGCCAATTATGATACTGTTTTATAATCGAATTCACAAAACTACACTGCATTTTTCATTATGCGTAAAAAAAAATTCCGTAGCTAAAGATATGCATAGAAACTAGGGTTTCAACTTTCATCCCCTACAATTATTATAATAAAATTCAAATGCAAAATAATCCATTGATAATATTTAAATATGTTTATCATAAGCACGTTAGTTCTACTTGTCAATTTACCTCCACAATGGCGGTAATATCGGGGAACTAACACATCGTGTTGTTTATTTAAGATATGATTGATTTTTCCACATGCAAATGCGGATTATTTGGTATGGTAGTGTGATTATATGGAAGAGGGTTGCACTTCGATTTAATTTTTTGTGGTAATGTGCATGTGAAACGTGTAAAAAAATCAAAAACTATATAAGCGTAGGTAGGCACAACAGAAGTTCAAATGTAAAATCTAGGTTCTACAAAGATATATAAAAATGTTACTAAAATCAAGTTTGTTTCTTTGGATAAATTTTGAATGCATTATCACTATTTATTTTATGGACGAGCACTTATTTTAAATGAATTTATTTATGTAGGTACTGCGTGCATTTTTCCACCTTATTTTATTATATAAGATGCAATGGTGGTAGATTGTAAGATTTCTCATTTTCTATAGCTTTTATAAATTATGTATCTCAACTACCTGTACGCTGAATAACAAGTAATGATAATTTATTAAGAATCTGATATGATTTGAGATATGAGAAAGTATATAATTATTTATTTTTGGGGTATTAGGGCGTATTTGCGCTACCTCTTTCTTTGTATTACAGTGTCCGTCATCATGCATTAGCCGCATCATATCCTGATTATGGACACGCAATTATACCCCAAAAATAAATTATTATAATCATTAAGAATATCTGCAATTTTTCGTAATCCGGTTAAAAAAGGGATTGCAGGCCATTTAATTAAATTATTGTTATATCTTTTTTAAATCATCAATCACTTTTATTAAATTATTATATCGCAACACGTGTTCATGCACCTACATTTGCCTTGATAATATATAATGACGATTTTTTTTAACAAGTGTTCCAACATCGTGTTAATAAATTCGTATTTTACCTGTTAACATTGTAAGGTCTGCAATCCCATTTTTAACCAGATTACGTGAAAAAAGTTCGTTATAATTAGCAATACTATTTGTCTCCGTGGGGAGTCAGGGAGGCTATGGCATACCATGCTTTGGGGAATTTGTGAGGCTGTATTAGGAAGTTGGAAATTATCTGGTCACAAAACACAGCTAATGCCATTTAGAGTAGATTACATTTAGATTCAAGAATGTCGCTCACTCGTCTTTTTAATTATAATAATTAAAAAAAAAATTAAACTGGTGGGTGCTGCTTATTTACGCCGTGAAATAAAATAATCCAAGTATGTAGGTTATATTTAATATATTAGATTTATAAATAGTTTCACTATGTCACTAATTGCACCTTTAAAATCTCTCACAGAGAGAGGTCTCAACGAAACTCTCAACAACAAAATCATAACACAAATCCCCAAACTAAATTTCTAGCAGTTAACTATAATACAAATTAATACGTCGATGTAGCCTTAGCAAGTCCCTTCTATCTCTCGAAATCGACTTGATGAATGGGCGCATTACATGCACTTGGTCATCCAGCATCCAAATTATTAGATAACTCGTCGCAGGGCGGCTAATGCATCTCTTTGGCAGCGATTAGAGCAGTAGGGGTAGCAAAGTGGCTAATCACCCTCAGAGTGAGGCCTGTGGCCTGACGAATGAGGGCTAATTACAAACAGAATGACTGAAATGCACTACCGTCTGTGAAGGCATTCAGAATGCATTTCAGATGCACTTATGGTCAGGGTTACATTTTCGCATAGATTTTCGATGTCCTTCTATTAAGTTCTAAATGCAACGGTCGATTATCATTTTTGGTATTATAATGTTTCCGAAAATGAACTTAATTTTATTGGATCCTTCGTGGAAATCGATATCATTCTAATAAAATTAAAAAAAAACGTAATGCATAAATAAACACCTTTAGAGTTGTTGTTGTTGTGAAAATAGGAAATAGAATTCATTTATTTCTCGGAAGATTTTTTAATAATTTCGAAAACTATTATTTTTGATTAGCTTAAAAGATTCGATTCTGTGTTTGTATATAGTAATATGATTGCTATGCAGCTCTTGTTAGAATTAACTGTATAGACCTAGAAGTTCAGGATAGAAAATACTTTTTTTAAAATTTAATTTGCTGCATCAGACAAACAAGTAAATGGATAAAAATGACTGTTCCCAATTTATTAAGAATCTCTTCAAATTATTTGGTGTTATCCGATTAAAACCGGATTGCAAATTTTCAGTAAATCATGAATATATATATTATCATAATATCGGAGCACGTGTTGATCACACATGAAAATCCGAATATTTTTGCGTTACATCGAAAATTCTTTGTATTGTCATGATGTTTTATTAATAAGGCCTGTTTATAGTTAATTTATCGTGAGTGCAAAAATTGTTTAATTGTCTCCCTATAGTTAAAATAAATTATTGAAAAAAATAGTAAAAAAAAGACTTATCGACCATTTTACAAAATATAACATACTCTCGTCAAACCAGTATGGCTTTAGAGAAGGACTCAATACCGATTCAGCTATTTTAGAACTAACATCACATATAACATAAGCCTTAGACAAAGGTGATAAATGTTTGGCAGTATTTCTGGATTTAGCTAAGGCATTTGATACAGTATCTCATCCAACCCTTCTAGCCAAGCTCAAAAAAATCGGAATAAAGAATAAGGCATTTGATTGGTTCAAATCGTACCTCACAGACAGAAAGCAATGTGTTAAGCTACCATCGCATAAACCATCCCACTCAACTATCATTAACTTTGGTGTGCCACAGGGCAGTGTACTCGGTCCCACACCTTTTCTCATTTATATCAATGACTTATGTAAACTATCTATTATTGATGGCAATATAATCACTTTCGCCGATGACACTGCCCTATTACTAAAAAGTAAGACATGGGAAGAAACATTTCATAGAGCGGATCTAACATTGCAAATTATTAAACAGTGGTTGGATGATAATCTACTCACCCTAAACATAACTAAAACGAAATATATAACGTTAAGTCTTAATTTTCCGAGTCAGCCTTCAATCAATCGTACACTAAAAATATATTCTTGTAGAGATAACTCTAGTTGTCTGTGCAATCCACTAGAACGAGTAGATTCCATTAAATATTTGGGTGTAATAATTGACAATAACCTACGATGGGAAGATCACGTAATAAATGTTACAAACCGTATACGGAAACTGGCATATATCTTCAGGTCATTACGAAATATTCTAAATAAAAATACACTAAAAACGGTATACTTTTCTTTATGCCAATCAATTATATCTTATGGTATAGTAGTCTGGGGAGGATGCTCTAACACGATATTAGATCCATTAATTAAAGCTCAAAAATTGATAATGCGGACTATTTACAAAGTACACTATATTCACCCCACGAAGGACTTATTTAACGACTTCAAAGTACTCAACATAAAATCCTTATACGTCAAAAACATATCCTCCTACTATAAATTCAAACATACGAAAAAAAATATTTTTGAATCGACCCATAATACAAGATATTCCAACAAATCCAATTATAATATTCCCCGAATAAAAACCTCAATGGCACAAAGACAATTTAACTTTCTTGCTCCAAAACTATTCAATAATTTAACGTTAGAAATAAAATCAATAGCCAAATACGACAGTTTCAGGAAAGCGCTCGGGGATTTTTTGATGTGTGATTGTTATAGTGTTAGTAGCCTATTCCAAGTACTCAGATAGAGGTGTATATATTGTTTATATGCGTGAGGATGCGTCATATGGGTGTATGTATACATGTGTTGTTATATGTATATAGGTATGTCTGCTGCTATATACACATGTGTGCTTGCATGCACACATACTAAAAATTATATATATAATTATGTACATTTTTACAATCTAATGCTAATTTACTTCTTTCTCCTTTCTAATTTCTATCTTCTACTTTTTATTACAATTTTTCTAAAATTTTAGCTTCATCTATAGTTACTAATTTCATATGTTTACACTAGATTTCATTTTCATACAAAGTAATTACACTCAATTGGTCACCATGAAACAGGCAGCCGCCTAGTATGGTGATTCATTATATCTACTTTATGTAAATTTCATAACAATGTAACATGTATTAAATAAATAAATAAAATAAATAAATAAATAGTATGTACAATTGTACATATTTATAATCATACAACATCTACAGTAGTAATATAATATAGAAATACGGCTTAAGGATGCCAGGAACTAACTAATCCCGTATTTAGTAACACAACCTTTGATTACACATGTTGTACTGGACTAGCCAACACAGAAGTCTGAATGCTGTAAACCGCCGACAGGTCAAGCGTACCTACTGCTAATACGATTGGCGTCCTAAGTACAAGAAGTAATAACGATAACCCACACCATGCAATATAGTGCAGTGGCGTCATTATAACGTCTAATCACAGTTCCCATAGGCATATAGATATTTTTGGAGTTGAAAACATGTTTCCAAGCTTTGCTCTCATTAAATAAATTTTTAAGTAATTGTTTTCCAACATGGCCATTTTTTAACTCCATTTAATTCCAAACCATTAATACCTAACCCAGAAAACACGAAAAAGAAAGTTGTCAGTGGCTTAATTTTTTTTTATACAAATCTATAGTTTTATTCGGAGATCGATGAAACTTTACGCACATGACCTTAAAAACAAGAGGAACTTCACTATCTTGGTCTGAAACTTTAGGCACATGACCTTAAAAATAAGAGGAACTTCACTGTCTTGGTCAGAAACTTTACGCAAATGACCTTAAAAATAAGAGGAACTTCACTGTCTTGGTCTGATTTTGAAAAAACTGTGTAAAGCCCGAGCAGCGTTGGGGAATCCTGGTCGTATTCTATAAATATGAATGTACACATACATACAAATTACTGAAAATAAATTCTACTTTAATTTTTAAAACCCTTTAGAAATTTAAAACTGTCAAATGAAAGCACTGGTAGCTATACTTAGGTAGATTTCCACTTCCCACCGGTTGTAATATTACAGTATTATATAGGTATAATACTAGCTCTAGTTGCTGTAAACCAATTTGTACGCTCACCTTAGCACAATCGTGAATATTCCAGGTTAGGAGAGATTAACCTCAACCAATAACATCCTACCATTGAAACCTTGAGGAATACGGCATGACAGTTAATAGTAACAAGGACATATAGTATTGACATTTCGAGATAATTATTTGATAAATTGTAGCCATAATTACTGTTTATAATTATGGTTACTGTAATCTATCATCATTTTGTCTCTTTATGGTGAGGAAAGGCTACTTTAATTTATATCGTTTTATATCTTTTTTTATCCTGTATATCTATGTAAAAATATATTTTTTCAAATATTAAATAAAAAAAAAATAAAAAAATTTAGGGGGTCGGGAATTTTTCGAAAGAGGAATCAATTGGACACGAGTGAAACTGGGTCTTGAAGAGATACACGTTAAGCTGAATGATAGAGAAAACACAAAACAAGTGGTTTTAAAAGCTGTGGGCTAATTCCAAAGAGAGAATGATGGAAAGTCTCCGGGTGCAATACAACAATGCATTCCATATTATGTTTGAACTTCCCAGGCGCTGCAGTACCACTAATAAGAACCAGAAATGAAGGAATGAAGCCATGGATGTACAACTCTTGAAATGTTCATGTCCATGTCAATGGACATGTCCGGTCAGTGGCTGAGTTGGCATCGCGTTTGGGTCCCCCCCCAGGCGTCGTACGTTCAATTTCACGGCTGGCTAAGTCCTCCATAACAACACAAGCAACATTTTATGCTTACTGTGGTGGTAGTAGGAGATTTCAAAATATTGTCAGGTTATTCATAATCCGGGAATGTTGGTCTTTCTTACTATTTTTTCTCCGCGTAGGTTTATATTCCTGGTCCTACCATAATCAAATAGTAGTACCTAATTATTGGACAGCTCAAGGACACCGGAAACGGATGTCCTGGGATTAAACGAGGAAGCTTTGCGGTTTGGGTTAATTTGAGCAAACAAGAGACATGCCGACTGTTTCTATTGATTATTATTGATATAAAGCAAATGCCTAATTAATATTGGCATGGAATCCCCACAATACTCAAAGGATAGAATTATTATTGTATGTAGACGCTCTCTCGTATGGGTAAACAATTATTATGGTTAGGTTACATAATGTAAATGTATGTATTTATCAAGTACGTACAGGTATCAGGTACGTACGTGGGTTTGTTCAGAGAATTTGAACAATTCTTCAAATTTCAAAGATAATTTTCAAGTTCTGTGAAGATTTTTTTCAATTTCTGTTATTATTTCAGTTATATCAATCAACAAGCCTATAGTTAATAATAACAGAACATGAATAGGACTTTTACAGAACCCGAAAATAAACGTTGACATTTGATGAATTGTTCAATTACTATGAAATAACACATGCTCAGAGAAACAGAATGTAAGATTTTATTCAATATATACCTACTCAACAGATCTAAAAATTTATAATTTTTTGACGGACTGACTGACTGTTGCTATGAAAAACCTTCCCCACTAACTGCCGATTCACTTGCAACAAGTGATATTTACCTGTTGTATATATTACCAGTTACTTATTTAGATAGATTTAGGTAGATATTTACCAGGTATATACATATTCAATAACTTCTTAACACAAACAAAACGTACATTACCCCAAATAATTTTAATTGGCTTATCAAAAGATTTGTAATGTGGTTGACTGAAAAAAATAAGAGACAAAATGGGCCACATTCAGACAACTCATTTATATGACTATATTTTTTTTTTTTTTTTTTACAGTAATACCGCACAAGAGTCCCAACTGCTCCCGTCTGGAGCCAGTGAGACTATGGCATCCCCAATTGGGGTATGTTGTGAGGCTGAGGGTATTGGGGAGGGGAGGGAGATGGGGAAGAGGAAGATGGGGAAGTACCTGGCTATTCAGATCTGGTCACCAAACACGGCTAAAGCCATTTCAAGCAACGTTTCAATTCTGAATGGTGGTCTTACACCAGGGCGATACTGAGAGTATCTTCCACTCTGGAACGTGCCGCAAATATACTATATATTATTTTAAATTAATTAATTGTGAAATAACACAAATTAATCAAATAAAATTTATTTGCACACGCCGGGTTCGAACCCGCGACCTTCGGATCTGTAGTCAAAAGCGTATACCACTAGACTACGCCGGCCGTCATCCGTCACGTCCGTCGTTTATCCCCGCCCAAATGGAGTTCTACGAACGAAACACGAAAACAATGAATAAATTAATCGTTAGTTTAAAACAATACATACATTTTTTTTCCGATCTACGGTCCCAATCATTATATTTTGGTTGGCAAACACACGTAGCACATTTCACACTACATTAATAAAAATGGGACGCATTATTTCACACGTTTGTACACCAACCCTAAACAGCACCTCAACAAAAATGAGACATATTAATGCACCCGTTTGATCGATTTTATCCAACTACTGTATTTACGCATAAGTGGCAGACGTAGCGCTAAAGTGCCGAAACACCCGGGAAGAGCACTTAACTGTTGCATTAACAGCACCATAGCCACCAGCCTGATCCTAGTTACCACTGATGCGGCTTGGAGAGTGATAGCTGCTCTTGATTGGCGATGAGCTGGATTTGCGAGGATCTGCCATATTAAGATATCTCTTTAGTTATTTTTTAATGATAAACTAATCCTTATAAGACAAGGTGCATAGCAAAAGGGATAACAAATTATTATAATCATTAATTATTCGCCTGAAATATCCATTCAAATTGAAAATATCTCCCGAGTAAAAATAAATGCCGCCGACGGGAATTGAACCCGCACCTTCTGATGTCCAGTCAGATGCTCTGGACCACTGAGCTACGTCGGCTTATTCCCAACCCGCCAAATAATTCAATTTGTACAAGTACTTCAATCGACAATTACTCAGACATCAGAAGGTGCGGGTTCAATTCCCGTCGACGTCGTTTATTTTTACCCGGGAGACATTTTCAATTTGTATGGATATTTCAGGCGAGTAATTAATGCTTATAATTATTCGGTCTCTTCAGATAATCATTATTAAGGTGATGCACTACGTCGTGTAATATTTTAAATCGAGCCGCTATCAATAACACCCCTTACGTAGATGGCTATAAGGTTTAAATTCCCGCTTAACACCATCCGCCTGTTTTGATTTATGCAAGAAAAAAACATGGTCAAAAAGTGCCTTTTATTTTATTTTGTGGATGTTCACGCATTTTATAAATAACTTTATTTGCCACATTATGCAATAAAATCATAACCGAAAATGGGTTCGTAAGTAGGAGATTTTGAACTTTAAAGCAGTTTTCATGGGCCTTATACATTATTTTTTTCATGGCTTATAAAAAGATTTATCTAAAAAATACTCGATTATTACTCGAAGCCAAGATGTATTCTACTCGCAGTATTTAATTAAAGCATCTGAAACATTTCTAAGCGAGCAAATTTTCAAATCAAAAACACATGATTTTGCATTACTACGTAGTGCATCGCCTTAATGTGTTAGCGTGCTAATTTATTAGAAAAAAACATCAGTCAGTATCGAAATAGAAATAAATAAATATGTCTCCAACAAAAACACTTATATTTCTAATTGACTGACTGTTTTAATTCGACCATTTGGGATTTCACAATTTACAGACGTAAATTTGCTTACGATCTGGTTCCGGATCAAGATGGTAGCCGTGTTGGATACTACTTTTTTATCCCGCAGCAGTTTGTATGATCGTGGTTCCTCCTACAAATTAATTTACTTACCGGCCTGAAAAAAATGTGAACAAAATAATTGTCATAGATATAGTGACATTTCTTTTAACAAATTATATAATGTATGTTTAATAAATGGGTCCTAATGGTCAAGTTGGTTAAGACGCCTGTCCCGGTAAAACAAGAGATCCTGGGTTCGATTTATATTTGTAACCGTTATCTTTTTTTTATTTTTCTGTGTCTTGTTCTGTTTCATGTTTCGTTTAGATTTATGAGTATTATCTTCTTTCTTCAATGATATAATTCTTAAGTTACGTAAAATATATATGGATTTCATTCAAGTGGATAGGTATTTTAGTAGCTATTTACAAAATATATAAGTTCTGAAAAAAAATTGTTGGATTTGTTAAATAAGAGGAAATTAAAAAAATTCTTAAGTGAAGACGTGGTAACAGAACTACTAGCAATACGAACAATTAATACCAATGTACCGCCTACAAAATACACAACGCTTACCGTGTAGACATAATTCGTAGTAGTAGTGTAGGTACCTCTATATAATAGATTAATAACTCCTACACACCTATACTACCGCGCATTTCACCAAAGCATTTAGCCTGGTTCATCTGCAATCCCTAAAAGAAGGTATTTTTCAAAATTGGTAGAACAAAGACGTCGTGTACCTATTATTAAAATAAGTAAACATAGAAACTTTACTCGGAAATCTCTCGCTCGGTACTTCCCTTTAAAAAACTTCACCATTAGTACGTAATGTGTTCAGTATTGACCTACGTAAAACACTTCGCCAACTACATTCTGTAATCAATTGTTGAATGACGTTTGAAAATCAATTCTCTTGGAAACATGCCGCCAAACAGGAAGCCGGGATAATGATCGGCCAACACGTTTTAATTTGTGGTTCGGCCCCAAACCCTAACACCGCAGGGCCCGGGCGCGATACCACCTTTACACCCCTGCCGCGGGCTGTGGGCAGGGTAAAACTGGGAAATAAAAATAATGTGTCGTAAAATTAGGCTGATTTGTGCGGTGACCGGATAAATCATCACATCTTTAAAAAGTGATATAAAGTCATGGAAAGTGATGAAACAAAAACTTTATTAACTGGTTTAAGTAGGTTAGGTTAAAAAAATATTTTTTTCATCGTTTCTACTGACTTTATATCACTTTTTAAAAGTGTGTTGAATTGTCACTGTGTTGAGTTATCATAGAACCATTTTTGTTTGAATGAGGATTGAATGATTCCAGTTCATTCATAAAACAAAAACAAAATTTAAAAAGCTTAAGAGAAATATATATTTCCACCAATTTCCAAAGTGGAAGATACTCTTAAGCTTGTTCTATTAAGAGACCCCGTTTCAGAATCGAAACGCTTCTTGAAATGGCTTCAGCTATGTTTTGCAACCAGACTAGAATAGCCAAGTATTTTCCAACATTCCTCTTTCTTTTGTCCTTCTATTCCATGCCTTTCTAAGTCTTACAACTTCCCCAAAATATGAATTCTGTATTTGCACTGTTTCCTGGATTCATTTAATCCACCAAATACACAATGTAAAGAACATCGCATATTGTATCATTTTATTATTTGAAAATTAAATCGTAACTTTTTCGACTTTTATGTTTACTTTTAATCAAAATTCGGTTCTGTTCCTACAGTGGATGTGGTGTGGAATGACAAAGTGCATCTACACCCCATCACAGAAAAGGGGATGAATTCAATGCAACTATGGCTACACCGACATCTATTGATGTCCGTCAGTTGAATAGAATCTTCATAGACTTAAACCGGTTATAGGTGATATGATCGAAAACAAAATGATCATATGCAAAATTATCATAATCAAATGATCATAATCAAATGATCATAAACAAATGATCTTAATAAAATGATCGTTATCAAATGATCATAATCAAATGATCATTATCAAATGATTGTATCAAATGATCATACTCAATTGATCATAATCAAATGATCGTAATCAAACGATCTTAATCAAATGATCGTAATCATATGACTATGATCAAATGATAGTAATCAAACGATCGTAATCAAACGATCCTAATAAAATGATCCTAATCAAATGATCGTAATTCTCAAATGATCGTAAGCAAAATGATCGTAGCCAAATAATAAGCAAATGATGTATTTATATGCCATATCAAATTAAAAAGGTTTGACACGTGTAATCATTTATTTATATTTATTAAACTGTAAACTGAATGAGAAATTTTAATACTTACTCATAACATATTAAATATTGGTTTTACAGTGTTTCAGTATATTACACGAATTTAAATAGCAGTTAACAATAAATACAAATGGTAATTTACGATGAAATGATTTTACATACGATCTTTTTATATACGTACTTTTGCTTACGATTATTTGGTTCGTTACCACTTAAATGTGCACAAGTACTGTGATTATTTGTATGAATTTGATCTTTTTTAAATAAAATTAATGTAAATAATTAATGGAAAGTCCAATTATGACCTATTTTCCAATTATGTCTTGTGCGTTCGAAACGAATCTGATCTAATAAACTGTGTTAATCTCAAGTGACCTACCAGGTAAATATGGTACGGTATATAATCTGCCTGTATAAAATGTAAATTAATAATAATAATAACATATGTACATTTTAGCATCACGTTCATCAATCAAATGCATTGTACATATGTCTTTGTATTGGTGATCGAAGAAACGGTGGATGCAATCTGTTAGCCATAAATTTATAAAATAGTTTGACTAGTCTATTGTTAGCAATAAAATAGATAATTGTAGAAATGTATCAAAAACAGAGTTACACAAATCATCCAAATTTTATTATTAAACCTACTCGATATAATTTGTCAGAGTTTAATGATCGATTGATTTGCGATTTGTTTGAAGTGTTTAAGGTGTGGGAGAGTTAAATAATTTTTTCCGGCGATAACAATGTTGTATATATGATTTAATAGATAATATTTTATGTAAACGGAATGCGGCTTATTAATCAAAGATCGATAATCTCAGTAGGTACTCTACACAATCCACTCGAGTTCTTGAAGTGTAAGTATTTCCGGATGCCTTATTATATTATTATCTTATCTTGTTTGAACACACGTTATTTGTCGTATAATAACTATGAATCATTCCAATCAATTTATTTTATCATTAAATAGGCTTAGCAACGAATTATAATGACTCTTTCTAAATCTCAGTTAACTCCATATTTTTCAATTCAATTTTTATCCTTAACTCTTGTCTAAAAATATTAATAAAAAGCTGCAAATAAACTTTAATCCCTAAACAAAATAGTTAACCAAGTTAACAGTTTTTTTTTAATGTGTATATCGCACAAGAATCCCAACTGCTCCCTACCGTATGGAGCCAGTGAGATTATGTCATCCCCAAGTGGAGTATGTTGTGAGGCTGAAGATATTAGGGAAGGGAAGGATATGGGGGAAAGGAAGGTGCAAGAGTACGTGTCTATTCATGTCTAGTCACTAAACACGGCTAAAGTCATTTCAAGCAAATTTTTAATTCTGAATAGTGGTCTTACACCAGGGCGATATTAAGGGTATATTCTACTCTGGAACGTGGCGCAAGTACACCATATATTATTTTTAAAGAATATACTTCATCAAATAAAATTTAATAATAATAAGAATTTATTCCAGAATGTATGCAGGGGTAGTGCAATGCAATATATTCCATATTTTAAATAATACACACAATTAGAGTAAGAAGAATAATAATAATTCATAGGTGATTCCGATAGGCAGAAAAAAGCGGAATTTAAGTGAAAAAAGATAAAATAAAATCACAAAAATGAGTGTGAGCAGCCGTTTATGGAGGATATTTGCACATCTCCCGTCTCCAGAGGGCCATCAGAGGGGACTCCATCCAGGCAACCATGGCAGTGATGATTTTGTTACTTGATTGGCGCAGTCTGCGCCATAAGCTTCCCATGTGATGGCGGAGAAGCGCTCTGAAAGAGTGTACTCGTCCCTCCAGGAACATTTCCGTGGCGCTGCAGTAACTCGGTAGGCGGAATAGTTGGCGATAAGCATTATTGTAAGCGACTTTTACCTTATGCCATTGGGATGCAGTGTAATCCACCCACAGTTACAGCGAAGTTCAAAATGCGTTGAAAATTATCTTTTTCACTTTTGTACTGCAAAAGTGAAAACGCCTTGACAGCATACCTGCTCTAACGAATATCGCTCTTCTTTGCCTTTCCATATCCTCGATGTCTTTCAGGTCGTTTGTGATAATATGTCCCAAGTATTTGACGCTACGACTAACATCCATTTTCCTTCCATCTAGCCATACTGAAGGTTTTAGCATGTTTTCGTTTTTGCATTTGAAAACCATAACTATTGATTTGGACGTATTATATACAAGGTTATGATTTTTTTGAAAAATCTTCACATATTTGGAGTAGTTTCATTAGTGCGCTAAGTGACGGTGCGAGAAGAACCATATTATCTGCGTAATTAATATTGTTTACACATACTCCTTGAATATGGCAACCTATCTTACTGTTATTAAGTCTTTGAATTAGTTCATCAGTGTATATATTAAAGAGTGCTGGAGACATGCTTCCTCCTTGCCTTACGCCACTTGATTTGAACCCGCGACCTTCGGATTGATAGTCGAAAGCCTTACCCCTCGTCCACGGAGGCCGTCATTCCCTCATCACGTTATTCCATCTTTGAAGTATCCATTTAAGTAAGTATACTGTAAAAGATTTCGGATAAAAATATTTTCACACAAGCCAAACGGAGCAGAGAGTTACTGCTAGTTTTATAATGATAAAGCAATTCTGGTTACACAATTAATCATTTTCACAACCGAGAAAATTTTTGGCAATAATTTACACGGGAAAAATAACAGTCGAAGTTACGAACCTTAAAAATAATTTGCATAACCCCATATTCCTTAGTGCGGACCCTCCCATTGTGAGCTTTAATAATTAGGTACATTCAACTAGGAAATTGAGCTACCTACTTTACATAGACAGAAATGACATTAATAACACCTCGAATAAACGTAATTCTTGCTAATGTAGTATAATACTTTATGTTGAAGTTTGAATATTTATCTTGCAGCTTGAATAAGGTGGCGCCACGGAAATCTCACGGTTAAAACAAATTATTATAATAGGTGATATTTCACGGGTTTTATTCGAGTTCGTTAAGAAATGTTCGCATGAGGATTTCACAATTTTATCCATTTCGAGATTGTATATCGTGCCCACGAATTATTCACAATATGTATTACTAAAAACGCACACACTAATAAGATTTTATTGTCTTTATAAAAAAATAGTCATGATAATTTAATAGTATAAGTTATCTCAATATTTGATCATTTGACTCAATTGTTTCAACTTGATCTTTTCGCAGTTCATGTATCCGTATTTTTTTTGTTCTGTTTCTGTTTTCTGCATCCACTTTAATTTTCAAGCAAGCCTCACTTTGGCTAGATGGCTAACATTAACCAGGTGTCTAACTTTGGTTACGGTTCAGTAAAGATCATTTTTTATGTGATATTGTCGTATTTATTTGGACTTTCTTAATAGCATTTTATTCCATGTGCCACCTACCTGAAGAAATTTTTTAAAAGCGATGTTTCTTTGGACAACTTGCATTATTTATTTTTAGTGATACATAAAATGCATGAATTATAATTAAGAAGGTAGGTATGTATCTATGCACAATCATCCAATTGCAGAGGAATTGAATTTCCTGCGTCTTTTAATTTCAGCAGTCCGTTTGTCACTGTGGTATGGACAGGTGCAAGGCCGGTCCTATGTCCTATGTCCTATGTAAACTCAATTGGAGTAGTCCGCTCTGGGCAATGACTTGCCAAGGCGCCAAGGATCCAAGGAGTAAAGGCGTTGATAATAACCTAACACCTAATATAGCGCCCTTGTGGTTTTACCAACGCCAGCCGCCGTTTGGCTCAGGGCCAACTAAGCACATTTTACATACAAAAGCAAAAATAAACATTTTCCATTCAAATTTTGATGGGACGCTACCTAAGATTAATATTCTTTTTTAATCTGTAGAACATTTTTCAAGTATACGAAATTTTGATTTCCCCACGCATTTAGCAAAGTACTCACAGAATTATCGGTGGTTAACTACTAGTTAAGTTTGACACAATGACTTTAAAGCACCTTCCTCCACGGTGATTATTTCAGAAAACCCACATAACCGTGTACCGAATCGAATAATCCCCGCAATAATCGTCAATACTATTACCCTTGTCGTTCCTGCTACCCTGGTAGCACCCGGTTAGCATCAGGCTATTGTAAACACTCAGTGATGCGCATATCAAGCCATATAGGAGAGGCACAGAACTCCCTCCATTGAATGGCGCTACTTAAAGGATATAATACATACTATCTGTAATATTGCTCTGTAATTGCGAAGACATCTCAGCCAGCCATTATGTACTGCAGAAGGACTAATTCCGCAACAAAGGACATTGAGATTAATTCTTAGCCTTTGTGTACCAATATCTGGTATTGTGGATGGACAGAAACAATTATTCTAATCGTCATTATTCTATTGCTTAGCCAGCCAATTGGACACTTTATTTCTTAATCTTGAGCTAGATCAGTCCATTATCATATCTGATACATACTTGTATATAACTTTAAAATATTTATATAGTTACATCAATTAATATCTATTTACATAATTAAATTTATAAATTACGTAACATGAAAATTCTAAGGGATTTTTGACACAGAGTTTCATGGTCCATTACAAATAATAAGATTTTTTAATGTGAAACCTCACAAGAGTTCCAACTGCTCCCAACCGTCTGGAGCCTATGGTGGAACATGGCGTCCCCAATTGGGGAATGCTGTGAGGCTGGAGGTAGTGGGGAGGGGAAGGAGATAGAAAAGATGAAGGTAAAGTACCTGGCTATAAGAAAACACACTGATATAAAACATAGCTAATTTATTAAAAATTTCTTCAATTATTTAGTAATCCTGTTAAAAACGCGACTGCAAGCCCCTAACAAACGACTTCATAGGTTTCATGTTGAACATTTAGTAAAAAAGACCCTACTAACGCGATGTCGGAATACGTGTTCATAAAAATCATCATATTTTGCGTCTTTCGTCAATATATATTAACAGGAAAAATGCAGATGCATGAACACGTGTTCAGATGTATTCAGAAAGTACTAACATTTTATTAAACGGCCTGCTGTCCCATTTTTAACAGAATTTTAATAAATCAGCAGTACCCATTTTTCTACATGTGGTATGTTTTAGTTTTAATATTCTTGTTTTGTCCTGTACTGCTATTATTGTTATTCTAAGTTTTCTCATCACTTTGTATAAACAGTATATTTAGTGTTATAATATTAGCTCTGTATTGGGTAAGGCAAATTGTAGGAATTAATTTAAGAACATGACCACTAATACTGAATTACCGTTTTTAAGTTTGTTGTAGTTAAGAGCACTTGAAGTGAAATTACACTCAACTGCGCTATATAAATGCCATGTTATTATTATTAACTAAAAATCATTATCACCCTTATTTAACACTCAATAAATAAAGTTATAACAAGCATCATAAAACTAAATATCATACATTTAATCAAAAATTATAACCAACAGCAATAAAGTAATTTAACAAAATTATGGAGGCTTTTATTCGGGTGTGCTCGCAATTAATTATACTTCTATTAAATATATTACAATTTGAATTGAAAAGTCTATTTTGCATGTCGATGATAAAAACAAATACTTCATCAAAACTCAACGTAATCACTTCATGTTTAGAATACATTCATGATATGACGGATTTTAAATTTGCTATGAGTTTTGTTAATAACTTGTGTTCATTTTATCCATTTTATCAGTCAATATTGCCAATTTTTGTTAATGGAAGTATTTTTCATGTCCATTAGCGGAAAAAATATTAGCCCAATTATCCGAAAAAATTTTCAGCATAAAAATCACTGAAGCTTTCAGTATATGAGAGCATTGTTTTGTGGGTTAAAAAAACAAAACATCGTCATCATCGAACGTAACGGATAACGAGGGGTTATCTAACGACTGGTCATCCGTTAATCGTCACCGGGGGTGGCCGTTAAACGGAACGGTCGGTCATAATGTTCGCTCGAGGCATGTCCAGCAAATAGTTGAACAAATGGAACCCATCATAGAGTCGTTTGTTTTGATATGACTTTATATCAAAAGAGTATAATGGCGCCCATTCGTTGAGAACAGCCGGTGTTCTGATGTTATCGTAATTAATTTGGGATAAATCTCATTAATGGACACCACTACGTACCGATAAGAGACCTACGCATTTGATTCGGCTTTTAGTTTTGATTGAAGGGTTATGAAATAAATCTGAACTTCCAAAACGAATTCCAACTACTGCTTACTCAGTAGCATTGTGTAAATCTATTACGTAGTTATTTTTATATTGAATTAGTGGTAACTATCTGGCTTCGTTTGCGTTTCAACAGTCATCTACCTATTTGAACGATTTATCTCTATAAATAGTAAAAAATAAAGTCGCTATCCGCGTCTGTCTGTTTGTGAACTTAGTTCTTCTTAACGAATATTGATAGGGTTTTCACTATCATTTAGAGAATTTCTCGCGGAAGGTTAACATATATAATAAAAGGTCGATGTTTTATAATCAAGTCGTAAAAAAATAATACTGCATTGCTAACGCTGGCCAAACCTTATGAGATCTGAATAGCCAGGTACTTCCTTCCTTTTCCCATCTCCTTTCCGTTCCCACTACCTTCAGCCTCACAATATGCCCCATTTTTGGATGCCGTGGTCTCGCTGGCTTCAGAAGGTTGGGAGCAGTTGGGACTGTTGTGCGGTTTCACATAATAAAACATAATATGAATGTGTAATTTTTTTAGTTAAAAAATATTATACATCTTTTCTCTGTGGCGAGCTCATAACAGAGTTAAAGTTGCGAGTTGAGAAAAGTTGCGTTGAATTAGTAATTTCAGAAATTTAAAAAGAGATATTCTGATTTCATGACGTCAGAGCTCAGCGTTCAAGAGTTTTTGCTACTCATACTATCCAATTTCCGTGCTATGTATAGCTAGTTAAGATTCATAACGATAAATAATAATGTTTTTTCTATAGTTGTTGGAAATAAATCTTTTCCATACAAAACAATAAATAAAAGTTATTTAATATGAAAATGGATAAATCGGCACATTTTCGTGGTTGCAAGAGTCCTCATATCCTCCCAAATATGTCACAATTGAAACGCCTCATTGTGGGTGAACTTTGCCTTGTTAAAACTACCAGGGCACCATATTAATGAGAAGACAGCAAAGCCGAAAACTAGAAGACAGGAAGCCTCTTGACATTGGTATATTGCGCCATCTCCTTTAGGTAAACACACTCCCCCGCTTTCTGCGATCCTGGTAGTTTCCCTAAGCAATTTCCACGGGTGGCAAAGACTTAAACGGGAAATGGACTCCCATTCACCGGATGATATTCGACGAAACAATGCTTGGAATTCGTACAGAGAACTGAGAGTACCCGGAGTGCATAAGGTTGGGGATGTTACAGGAAACGTTCCTTCGTGTCGATGAGCTGTGAAGTGCAACGAAGCGTGCCGGTACAAATGTCGTTAAAACAAATGCGTTTTCGATTCGGAGAATAATACACTTTTAATTCTGTTACGACGCGTGAGTGCGAAGCTCTCGATAAATGTCTAAACGGGGGGTTATGTATGTTTGCACTTTAAAAGTGGACGAGACACGAGTCGCTCACAGTTCGTTGAACAAGCTACACTGGAAGTATCGTACGATATAAAAGAAAAACTTGAATTTAATTTTTATGACAAACTAGTTGACATGTACCCGGCTTTGCTATGAATGGTTTAGAGTAAAGTTTTGAGATTGTGAATTCTAGTGTACCTAAGAATAAAAAAGTTTACTTTTTAAAAGTTTTTTTTCACTTGATCGTGCCATGGCTTCCTCGGGCGTTCCTGACTTATACTATTTACTACTGAATACCACATTGCTAGTAATAAAAAAAACTATATTATAGCATTTTTTATTTGACTATTATCTCATTCCAGTGCAGAGATGATTCGTTAAGTCTCCCTCAGGCATCCCCGACTTTTTGTACCATTCACTACTATATACTATATATCGACTTTTATATGATTCTCATTCCAGTGCAGTGATAATGCCAAATCTTCCCCGGCCATCCCCGACTTCTTCTACAATTCAATCCACAAACACTCCTGGCTATAAGAATAAACTTTGAAATTTTCAGCGCAATTGGTCCAGTCGTTCTTGAGTCTATACGGGACAAACAAAGATAAACTTTTATGTATAAAAAATGGACAAAATCAAAATAATTACAAGTACGTTATCATTGGGGTATTTACACAAACTATGAATGTCGTTAAAAATGTACGGATGTTTTTGAGATCTTTTTTCTGATGTGTAATTTTAATATTTTCATTCATAGATTATTGATTTTAAAAACGATCTAAAACCGCACATTCTAAAACGATTCCCATTAGCTATAACGTAGTTACGAAAACGCTACTGACTGGGAAAACCTTGTTCACAAACTGCAATCTTCATCCTTTTGACAATTAGTTATCAAAAAACATCTTCTGAACCAGCACTATCACGGGCTATTGTAGTAGGGACAACATTTGGAAAGGCGATTCTAGAACTGAGAAGAATATTATTTGTCGCATTTCAAGCTAAGATGAGTTCCTGCCACAAGTTGCCTTCAACCACGCTGCAATTGGTATCACTTTCCTTATTGATAGGAAGTTTAATTTAGGATGCAACTTTCATTGAATATAATTATTTTTATCTGTTATTTAAAAAAACATAGTCTTTACAGGGCATTAGTTTGTAGTTTTTTCAAATCAATTGCATTCATTTTGGCACCTGATCCCGAATTAACATGCAATTTTGGTGAATATTCAAAAATGGCACATTTTAAGTTATGTAATTTTTGAGAGCAAAAAAAAGTGAAAATACCGCATCAGGTACTCACTGCAGAAATATATTTTTTTTATTGTGTCTTCTACTTTTACCGTGTAATTCTTAATTTGGACATAATGGGGAGACGCAAGAATAATGTTCGAAAGTACCTACCCGTTTGTTTAGATTTTCTCGCTTAAAATCTGAAGCCTGTTCAAAGCAAAGTTTCGAATATGAATGGTTGTGTCATGTGTCGTGCTTGCAATATACTAAGACTGGTAGCATTTTACACTCTGTTAATCAATTACCTACATAATTTAAATAACCAATCAGAAAATAAGATCGTTCAAAATATATTGGTCGTAATAGAATACAGCTAAATGTATTTTGTTTTGTCTAGCAAGGCACGTATACGTATTTTGATTTGTGTTAAAATAATGGCACCGGATGCTATGAGCTTTCAGACGACAGAAGTATAAACAATAAGCTCTGTCGGAAACGAACTTTGCATTTATCCTATTGTTCCGTATGCCAACACCGTGAAAGTACTAAAATTGTCTCCTAGACATAATATTTCCCCGACAAAAAGAAGCACGCAAAATTCCATATTTTAGTGTCAACCGACGTGTTGCAATACAATAAAAATGACGTAAATTCACTGACTCGCAGAAGGAAAAGCTATTTTCATACTTTTCAGATACAAAGGGAAGTTGATTCTTGGAACGGATGTGTTTTTCATTTTCGTTTTCCGACGTCCTCACAGGAGGGAAGTTTTGTATAAATTATGCAATATAATAGCCAATTTTTAAGTCATATACTATGTTAATTTATCATACAAATATACGGTGTTATCTCTTAACGTACTGGAAAATCATTTGAAATAAGACACATTGGACTCACAATTCAAATCAACATTGTTCTTTTTATGTTTTTAAATGCATGTATTTGCAAATCTGCAAATCACGGAAGTGGATATCCGATCAAAACGAAACTCCGCAGACTCGTTGATGACAATGCATTGGCAATGTTTGTTGGCAATCGCGCATGTGCATTTCACTGAAATTGTATTATAGTATAGCTGTTAATATACGAATTAAATATCGGTCCTACCCAATAAAGATCTGGCTCAGTTGTTAGTAAAAAAAATACTCCGTTTTAATCGGTTGATTTCATTTTGTTTTATTTTTCAGCTACCTAGCAAAAAATGTATAAAATATTTTTTTATCCTCTCTGTATGCCACTACACAAGTAAGGGTGTATTTAAAATAATTTATCTGTATCTACCTACATTTTTCTAAATTTTATCCGGGAGTAAAAACTTTTTTTTAAATCTCACCGATTGTAATTGTTTAAAATTATACTAGGCGCCACCTTTTTGTTCCATTTTTATCAAATTTCTTTATTCGATGAGGCATCGATGTATAACCATGGTCAATACACGGTGAAGGGAAGTATCTAACGAACTTAAACTAACAATTCCTAAGCTTATTCGAAATTTAAAAAACTTAATTTTTTTTTACTTACATATCATGACAGGTCACACCAAACAACCATTCAAACACCCCACCCCGACCTTAAATGTCTAATATCTATTGATTTTTTCAAATTTTTATAAGTGATATATGCAAGAAAGTCCCCAAAAAAAGAAAATTCCTTCTTTGTTACTGGAAATAAACCCAGGAAGAGCTGGTTAAAGTAAGTCAGCTATGTTCCTTAACACCCTATAAAGCCAGAAAAAAATGCAGTTAACAAAATGCAGTTAAGTGACTTAACTACTAATATAGAATATATATTTTGTTTTATTGGTTAAGTCAATTTTGTCCAATATTCGTCACAGCAGTTCATTTTTACTCCGAAGCAGTCAAAACTATTTTCAAAAGATAGCTTTATTGTCAGCTAATGAATTAATTTTGTAAGCATTGCATAAATAACAAACAATGACAACTCTTCTTTGAAGGAATATCAAACTTCATCCACTAAATGTTATTCATCTACCGACAAGCCTTATTATAAGTTGACACAGAGGACAATAAAACAACCATCCCACGAAGACTATAATTCTCGTTAAAACTTTGGATGGTATTCAATTAGTTGAGAAAGCATTGTCTTCTTATTCCAAGTTATAGCGGCGTTAAGGAGGCGGGCTCAACAAATGCAAATAATAATAATGCAACTGCCATTGCTTAACCCTATGGCTACTGAACTCTTTGACTGCCGCATACTATAAGAATATTTATAGTTTTAAATAAGGATATCTAGTTTCGATAAGGTAGTAAACCAGTACCAACTTTGTGTTTCGACTTTGGCCTGTCTGAATTCAAGTCAAGTGTCTTTCCCACTAGCCAGTGGAGTATAACTCCGATCGAAAATTGAAACTGAAATATTGTGACGTCATATGATTGCGTAACTATATCCACCAATGAAAAACTCTGAAAGTCTATGGAACAAACTTTCAGAGTTTTTCATTGGTGTATATTATAATAAGTAGGCTCCGAATGAGAATTGTACTCTTTATATATTGGCATATCTATGGTTATTTAGGACCAATTTTATTCATACAAAAAGTCCAAAGATATCGATCTAATGCGTGGTTTATTTATGCCACTGGCTATCCACCCACATTGTAACGTTGTAGATGCTGGGACGTTGTGACTTATTGAAGTAATTTAGACGTACATACATAATTATATAAAAGTTTTATAACTGAATTCAATTACGAAGAATCCTTAGTTTGTTCGCCAATAAAACAAAAATATGCTTAATTTGAGTGCAATGGGAGTATAGTCCTTACTTGTAAAGTAATAAATTTGAAGCAAATTCTAAATGATTTGGCTGACAGTCCGTTAATTGCTAGAATTGATAAGCTTTAGGATTCCACAACGTAATACTAGAAGTATGTTTTCCTCTTTGCCCAGAATACTAATGGAGGAGAACAATTATACCAAGTCAGTGGACATCTTCAATTTATCTTTGACAAATATAAAATGTTTTAATGAAGCAATTCAGTAATGTATAATAAATAATGTATATTTCTTAATATCCTTATGAAAAAGCCCCGAAAAAGGGCGTTTAGAGATTTTGAACAAACAAACGTATATAAAAATAACTCCTAATTTCTTCACCGATTTCATTAAAGATTTGATACAACGTATAGTTT